>NW_022589737.1:6299190-6309729 GCF_004348235.1 Phoca vitulina
GTGAGGTCATATGATACATGTCTTTCTCTGATTGACTTATTTCACTCTTGCTGAATAATATTCTATTATATATCCATTCATCCACTGACAGACACTTAAGTGGTTTCCATATCTTGGCTATTGTGAATAATGCTGTAATGAGCATGGGTGTGCAGATATTCCTTCAAGAAACTAACTTTGATTCTTTTATTTTTTTATTTTTATTTATTTTAAAGATTTTATTTTATTTTTTCTAATTTAAATTCAATTAGCCAACATACAGTACATCATTAGTTTTTGGTGTAGTGTTCAATGATTCATTAGTTGCATATAACACCCAGTGCCCAAGAGTGGGATTGCTGGATCATATGGTAGTTCAATTTTTAAGTTTTTGAGGAAAAGCTACTGTTTTTTATAATGGTTTAACCAATTCTTCATTATCTTTTGTTTTATATTTCATTAATGGTTGCGTTTAAGTTATTATGCCCTCACTTCATCTTGCTTCATATTTATTCTGATGTTCTTTTTAAAACTTCTTAGTAATTATTTTATCTTTCTATTATTCTTTTATTTTATAAAGCTTTAAGGTCAGAAACTTATTCTAAGTACCACTTTAACTGTATCCCATAACAGTTGATATACAGTATTCTTGCTATCATTAGTCTTAAATATTTTCAAATTTCCATTATAATTTCCTCTGATCGTTCAGTTATTTAGAAATGTTTTATTTTATAATTTTGAAGATTAGTTTAAAAAATTATTTCCCTTTACTTAAAGATTTCTGTTAAGTGACTTTTTAGTCAAATAAAAATGTATTGTGTATGTTACCAATTCCTTGAAGTTTTTTGAGACTTGCTTTAGTGCCTAGTATGTTGTAAATTTTCATAAGTGCCCCTTGTGAATTTAAATAAAGTGTGCCTCTTCAAGTTTTTGTTGGACTTTAGAGGGCAGCCAACAATAATACACCTGTCTTCTCTATAAGAGTTGTGGTAGCAATCAAAAAATAAACCAAAAAAAAAAAAAATAAACAAACCAAAAATTTGACAGATGGAATCCAAACTATCACTTCTATAGTGATCCAGCTAATGTTAGAGAATATGGCTGATATTCACAGGAAAGTAAGTGTTTTAACACTAAACCTCAGATTTAGGCAGAATTACCCATCTGGTCACAGGGAATGTTAGTCCCATACACCTCTTTGATAATGGTGGTGGCTGTAATGATCAAATTATGGCATAGAGTAGCAAAGCAGACCATGTGGTCCCTGTTGGAAGCTTCGTTCTAAGAGAAATTGAAGAGGAAGGGTCTAGCATCTATATGTCACATTTTTTCTTTCTACACTGAACAGTCAGATTAATCTTTAGAGAAGAGTGTGTTGAATTAGAATTAGAGAGAGGTCAAAAGTGTTACTCCAGTGGAATTCCCACCACATGAAATAACATGTCAGGGGTGTTCTCCTCCTAACATTATTCTCTATATGTTTATCATATCAAGCTTGTTCATTGCTTTGTTCATCTTTCAAATCTTTATTTCATGCCAACTCAGCCAAACAGGTGAAGTATTTATATATATTACCTAGTATTTTCACATTTGTGCATGTGTAGCATAAATGTTTACTTTTCATCTTATAGATTTCTGCCCTTCTCTTCTAAAATAGTTTTTGATGCACTTTCCTAATTTAAAAGGGTTATTAACTTCCTTTCATTTTTAGTTTTCTTGAATAATAAAAGTATTTAATGTTATATGTTTTTTTTCCTGAGTATGGTTTTTATGTTGCCTCTTGTTTTGATTTTTTTGTTCTACTTTTCTTTGCTCTTAAGCACTTTTTAAAGGGAGAATAAGGTTAAAATGGACACTAAAGGTGGTCTCTAAAGAAAGAAAAGCTTTTGAAATAACAATAATTAGTTAGAAGGTATGACCCTTGAGTAAGTGGGTAACTGCAATTTCATTGAGTCAAGCTGAAATGATGACCTTTTTATCCTCTTGGTCTTTCAGATTAAGCCATACATCCTTAACAGGAAAAATAAACATTGCCTATTATTTAATGTAAATCTTAAGAGCACAGAAAACTGACATTTCAGAAACACCCAACAAATACTGAGTAATTAATTTTATTGCCTGACCTGAGATGCCTGCAACTTTATATAATCCCATTCTTGTTATACTAAGTTTTAAACTTATTTTAAAATAGCTTAGTACTTTTTCTGATTACTTCCATTAAACAGAACTAAAACACCAAAATACCATATATAAAACAAACATAAGACTCTGAAAGGTAGGGTGCCTGGGTGGCTCAGTTGGTTAAGCGACTGCCTTCGGCTCAGGTCATGATCCTGGAGTCCCAGGATCGAGTCCCGCATCGGGCTCCCTGCTCAGCGGGGAGTCTGCTTCTCCCTCTGGCCCTCCCCCCTCTCATGTGCTCTCTCTCTCTCTCAAATAAATAAATAAAATCTTTAAAAAAAAAAAAAAAAGACTCTGAAAGGTAGAAAGAAAAATGCTGACTTGCTAGGGTTTTGGGGCCTGAGAAATGGCATGCTGGTGAATTCCCCAGATTTCCTTTTTTGCCTCGTATGTCCCAGACTTGTTGCTGAAGAAACCAGGAATGCAGAAATGCCAACAGGCACAGGATAAATAAAAACCCCAACAAAACCCTGCTCTCTCTAGCTAAAAAATATCAGGACAGAAGAGCTTAGTAAGACCCAAAACTTTTAGATAATAACTCTTGCAGCCAAACACCACAGAAGAAGCTGTGGCCAAACCCCCATCCCCGCCAGTAAAGGCCAAGTGAGGAGCATAAGCTCCCACCCTTGTTCTAATGAGACACTTCAATACCCCCACTTGGATGATGTCAGAAAAGACCAAGTAGGGTGATGAGACTTTCATCCTCACTGGCTGGTAATAAGGCATCCTTACCATGATGTCAATGAAGATCTTGTGAGGAGCCTGGATTTCCATCCCCACCTAGCAGTAATGTGGCACCCTTCCCCCTTCTCACTGTGGTGGGTGGCATCATGGAAGCCCAGTAGAGAGTTAAAACCTTTACCATCCCTCACTGGCAATGAGGCCACTACCATTATAGTATCAATGGATACCACATAAGGAGTGCAAACTACCACCCCTGCCCATCAGTAAAGGGAAGTCTCATTGATACCGAAGGCATAGGTATCAATGAAGGCCAACTGGGGAACCTGGACGTCTACCTCTAATTGGCAGTAACAAGGTGGCGTATATCCTTCCTCTTACTGGAGCAGTATCAGAGAAAACCAGATAAAATGGAAAGTTTAGCTAAGATCCATTTTTATAACATAATACAAATATGTCCAAGTTTCAATAAAAAAATCATTTGTCATACTAAGAATCAGGAAGAACTCCAAGTGTGTCAAAAAAAAAACAATCAATATATGGCAACAGAAAAATAGCACATTAGAACTATCTGACAAAAATTTTCAGGCAGTTATGCTATAAATGCTTCAATGAGGAATTATGAACATGTGTGAAACAAATGAAAATATAGAGAACCTCAGAAAAAATAGGCACAGCAAAGAAATAGAAGATATAAAGGACCAAATGGAAATTTTAGAACGGAAAAATATAATAACCAAAATAAAAAAGCTCAGTGGGTGGACTCAACAGCATAATGGAAGGAATAAAAGAATCAGTTAACTTAATGACAAAATAGTAAAATCATCCAATCTGAACAACATAGAGAAATATGTTGGGGACATTTGGGGATATAACCAACAAATTTAAGCTTCATATCATTGAATTTCCAGAAGGAAAGAATAAAGAGGGAGGGATTTAAAATTACTCAAAGAAATGATGGCTGAAAACTTGGCAAGAGATATAAATTTACCAATTTGAGAAGCTGAGTGAATCCCAAACAAGATAAACAACAAACAACAACAAAATCTATGTCAAGACACATTAGAATTAGAAAACTAAAGTCACAGGAGAAAATCCTAAAAGCAGTCACAGAAAAATGATACTTTAGCTATAGAGGAAAACTGCTTCAAATGACAATGGATTTCTCATCAGAAGCTATATAGCACAGAAAGAAGTGGCACAATATGTTTCAGAATTTCCAACCAGCATTTTATAACAAGCAAACATACAACAAAATTAAAACATTACACGTTAGCACTAACATGTCAATATTACATTAAATCATTAAAAGTTCTAAATACACAAATTAAAAGACAGAGATTGGCAGAGTGGATTAAAAAAACATGATCCAATGACCTATTCACTATATAAATCTCAATTCTATGTGCAGGTTAAAAATAATATGAGAATACATAAAATTATGCAAACACTAGTCAAAGGAAAACAGGAGTGGATATATTAATATCAGATACAGTAGACATTACAGCACAGAAAAATATCAGAGACAAAGAGGGACATTATATAATGACAAAAGTGTCAATACCAAATGTGCATGTACTAGACAACAAAGCAGCAAAAGATGTGAAGCAAAAATTGATATAATTAACACAGGAAATAGATCCATTCAGTTATAGTTAGAACTTTAACCCCTCTCCCAACAATTAATAGAACAACTAGACAGAATCTGAACAAAGATACAGAAGAACTCAAATCTGCCATCCACAAAGAGGATCTAATCAACATTTATAAAACACTCTACACAACAGTAGCAGGTAAGTTTTTTTTTTTCCAAATGTTTATGGAGCACATACCAACGTAAACACTATTTTGGGTCATAAAACAAACTTAAACAAATTTTAAAATATTGAAATCATACAGTGTATCCTCTGACTACCAGGGAATAAAACTAAAAATCAAAATCAGAAAGATAACAGAAAAATCTCCAAACACTTGGAAACCCACAGCACACTTTACTAATCTATGGGTCAAATAGAGGGCCTCAAGAGAAACCAAAGCAGACATTGAACTGATGAACATGAAAATAAAATACATCAAAATTTGTAGGACACAACTAAAGCATTGCTGAAAGGGAAATTTGTAGCACTAAATTCATACATTAGAAATGAATAGAAGTATCAAATCAGTACTATAAGTTCCCACCTGAAGAACCTGGAAAAAGAAGAAAATAAACCCAAAGCAATGGGAAGGAAGTAAATAATAACGATAAGATGTGATAAGTAGGAAATTGAAAATGGAAAATACAGTGGAGGAAACCAATGAAACAAAGAACTGGGTGGTTACCAGAGGGGAGGTGGGTGGGGGGATGGGTGAAATAGGTGATTGGAATTAAGGAGTGCACTTGTTGTGATGAGCATTGAGTAATGTATAGAATTGTTGAATCAGTGTATTTTACACCTGAAACTAATAAAACACTGCATTGTTAACTACACTGGAATTAAAATAAAAAACTTACTAAAAGTTTGCCAAACCTCTAGCAAAAAAGAGGGCATAAAAGATTAATATCAGGAATGAAACATGGATATCATTATAGACTCTGCTGATATCAAAAGAGAAATAAGGGAATGGCACAAAAAACTCTACATGTACAAATGTGATTTTATTGAAGTTAACCATTTCTTAGAAAACCACAAACTACCACAACTCACCCAATATGAAATAAATTATATGAGTAGCCTCATAACTGTTAGGTAAATTTAGTTCATAATTTAAAAATTCCCCTAAAAAGAAATCTCCAGGCTCAGAATGTCTCACTGGAGAATTTTACCAAACATTTAAAGAAAAATTTAATATCAAATCTATGTAATCTCATTTAGAAAATAAAAGGGGAGAAAATAAAAATTTATGTTATGAATCTAGCATTACTCTGATACAAAACCAGAAAATACAGTTAAAAGAAAACCATGAGAGACTATGGACTCTGAGAAACAAACTGAGGGTTCTAGAAGAGAGGGGGTGGGGGGATGGGTTAGCCTGGTGATGGGTATTAAAGAGGGCACGTACTGAATGGAGCCCTGGGTGTTACACGCAAACAATGAATCATGGAACACTACATCAAAACTAATGATGTAATGTATGGTGATTAATATGACATAATAAAATAAAAAATAAAAAAAGAAAACCCTGCAGACCAATATCTGTCATAAACATAGATACAAAGTCCTTTGTAAATATTCACGAATAGAATTTAGAAATATATTTAAAAAATTATACACCACGACCCAGTTGGATTTGTTCTGGAAATACAAGCTGGTTCAATATTTGAAATCAATCAGGGTAATGCAACATATTAGCAAGTTTAAGAAAACTCACATAATAATATTAACTGATACAGAAAAAAATCATTTGAAATACTTCAATATACATTCATGATTGAAATTCTCAAAAAAATAGGAATAGAGGGAAATTTCTTTAGCTTGATAAAAAATATCTACAAAAAAAGCCTTACAGCTTATACATAATAGTGAAAGACTAAATGCTTTCTCCCTAAGATCAAGAACAAGCCAAAGATGTCTGCTCTCACTACTCTTATTCAACATAGTGCTGGGCATTCTAGCCACGTAAATAAAACAAGAAAGGGAAATAAAGGGCATACAGTTCATAAAGGAAGAAATAAAACTGTTTCTCTCTACAGATGATATAATTTTTTCTATAGAAAGCAAGTATCAAGGAATATTTAAAAAAGGAACTTTCAGAAGGACAAAATCAATTGTAATTTTGATATACTAACAATGAACACTGGAATTAATAATGCAGTACTATTTATAATTGCTCAAAAAATGAAATGCTTATGTGTAAATATAACAAAACATGTGCAGGATTGTATATGAAAACTACACAACACTGAAAAAAATCAAAGAAGATCTAGACATATGGAGAGATATGCCATGTTCATAAATTGGAAGACAACATAGTAAAGATGTTAATTCTTCTCAAGTTGATATACAGGTTTAATGCAATTCCTATAAAAACTTCAGCAAGAATTTCTGTAGATATAGACATTAGTAATCTAGAATTGCTATGGAAAAACAAAGGAATTAGAATAGCTAAAATGATTCTGAGAAAGAAGAAAAAAATGGATAAAAGTAAAATAGATGGGCACATATAAAAGCCAGTATTACTATAATTTTGGTTTATAACTTCACATTTTATCTTCTACAGGATTTAAAAGATAAGTGCATAAAAATATTTTGTATGCAATGTGTAAAGATGTAATTTGTGACATTAATAATATAAAAGGGGTAACAGAACTTTATAGGAGTAGAGTTTTCAAATGTGATTGAAGATGATATCAATTCAAAATAGATAGTTATATGTAAACCCCATGGTAACTACAAAAACAAAACAAAACTCTAGAATATACACAAAATATGCACCATATACAAAAAAATAGCTAACAATGGACCAAAGATCTAAACTATAAAACTCTTAAAGGAAAAAACACAGGAAAAAACTTGATGACATTCAAATGTAGTTAAGATTTCTTGGATGTGATACCAAAGGCATGGGCAACAAAAGAGAAAAATAAATGACTTTGTCTTAATCAAAATTTAAAACTTGTGTGCATCAAAGAGTTTGAAAAGGCAATCCAGAGAATGGGAGAAAATATTTGAATTTTATTCATTTGATAAGGGATTAATATCCAGCATATATAAAGAACTCCTACAACCCAACAACAACAACAACAGTATAACAGAATCAAACAACCCAATTAAAAAATGGGCCAGTCTTGGGGGCGGAGCAAGATGGCGGAGGAGTAGGAGACCTGGATTTCGTCTCCTCTCAGGAATTCAGCTGGATAGGGATCAAACCATTCAGAACACCTACAAACTCAACAGGAGATCGAAGAAAAGAATAGCAACAACTCTCTGAACAGAAAAGCGACCACTTTCTGGAAGGTAGGACGTGCGGAGAAGTGAATCCGAGGCGATATTCGGGAGGATAGACGGCGGGGGAGGGGCCTCCGTCGGCCGCTTCTGGCAAGTGATAGAGCCACGGAGCACAAAATCGGAACTTTCAGAAGTCTGCTCTGCTGAGGGACGTCACTCTGGTGGCGAAGTGGGGGGTGGAACCCTCGCGGGACAGTGTGGTCTCAGGACCCTCGGGGTCACAGAAAGACCGGGGGTGCCTGAGTGCGGCAGAGCTCCCAGGTATCGGAGCGGGGAAGCCGGCTGCAGAGACGGAGCCCAGGCGCGGGCTCTCAGCTCGGGGTTGCTATAAACCGTGATCCGCGGCACAGTCGGGCCACTGCTCCTCCAGCAGGGACCCGACAAGCGGCAGATCCGGGGAGACTCACCTTCTTCCCCGGGGAGGAGAGGTGCGGGAGCGCACCGCGGGGATCTGCTGGGTTTGGAGACTCCACCCGGGGTCGGGTGCCAGAGTTAGAAACGCGCGGTCACAGGCCGGGTGAGCGCGGAGTGTGGCTGGAGACCGGGGAGACAGGAGTGACTGACTGCTTTTCTCTGGGGGCTCGCTGAGGAGCCGGACCCCGAGTTCTCGGCTCCGCCGGGGCGGAGACTGGGAGGCCGCCATTTTCACTCTCCGCCTCCAAAGCTGTAGGGAAAGCTTGCAGGGAACAAAAGCTCCCGAGAGCAAACCCGGCCAGATTACTTAGCCCGGACCAGGCAAGGGCGGGGCAATTTTGCCTCCGGCAAAGACATTTGGGAACCACGGCAACAGGCCCCTCCCCCAGAAGATCAGCGAGAACAGCCAGCCAAGACCAAGTTTACCGATCAATGAGAACGGCAGAACTCCAGCGCTAGGGGAATACTGCACATAGAATTCATGGCTTTTTTACCATGATTCTTTAGTCTTTCAAAGTTAATTATTTTTTTTTTTAACTGTCTTTTTTTCTTTTTTCCTTTTTTCTTTTTTTTTGAATTTTTCTTTTTCCCTTTTTCAACCAACATCTTATCAATCCCTTTTTTAAAAAAAAACATTTTTATTTTTCATTTTTAAAGTCATATTCTATCCCTTCATAGTAGTTACCCGTATTTTTGGCATATATATATAAGTTGTTCTCTCTTTAAAATCTTGAGATAGTTTCTTCTAACAGATCAAAATATACTCTAAATCTCTAGTGTATGGTTTTTTTCTACTCCCCTGCCTGATCACATTCTCTCCCTTTTTTCTTTCTTTCTTTTTTTTTTTAATCCTCTTCTTTCTTTTTTCAAACAACTTATCAAATCCTTTTTTAAAATTTTTTATAATTTCCATCTTTACAGTCATATTCCATCCCTTCATCATATCAACCCTTATTTTTGTACATATATAAGTTTTTCTTTCTTTAAAATTTTGGGAGGGACTTTCTTTTAACAGACCAAAATACACCCAAAATCTAGTGTGTGGCACTGATCTATAATCCAGCCTGATCATATTTGATCACATTCTGTTTTTGTTTTGTTTTGTTCTGCTTTTGTTTGTTTTTATCTTTATCTTTTTCTTTTTTCTTTTTTTCTTTCCTTTTCTTTTTTCTCTCTTTTCCTTTCTTTTCCCACTGCTTCAGGTCTTTTCTGATTTGTTTAGAGTATATTTTCTGGGGACATTGTTACCCTGCTAGCATTTTGTTCTCTCATTAATCTATTCTCCTCTGCACAAAATGACAAGACGGAAAAAATCACCTCAACAAAAAGAACAAGAGGTAGTACCGACTGCCAGGGACCTACTCAATACGGACATTAGTACGATGTCAGATCTAGAGTTCAGAATCATCACTTTAAAGATACTAGCTGGGCTTGAAAAAAACATGGAAGTTATTAGAGAAACCCTTTCTGGAGAAGTAAAAGAACTAAAATCGAACCAAGTAGAAATCAAAAAGGCTATTAATGAGGTGCAATCAAATATGGGGGCACTAACTGCTAGGATAAATGAGGCAGAAGAAAGAATCAGTGAGATAGAAGACCAAATGATGGAAAATAAAGAAGCTGAGAAAAAGAGAGATAAACAACTACTGGATCACGAGGGCAGAATTCGAGAGATAAACGATACCATAAGACGAAACAACATTAGAATAATTGGGATCCCAGAAGAAGAAGAAAGAGAGAGAGGGGCAGAAGGTATAATGGAGCAAATTATAGCAGAGAACTTCCCTAATTTGGGGAAGGAAACAGGCATCAAAATCCAGGAAGCACAGAGAACCCCTCTCAAAATCAATAAAAATAGGTCAACACCCCGACATCTAATAGTAAAACTTACGAGTCTCAGAGACAAAGAGAAAATCCTGAAAGCAGCTCGGGAGAAGAGATATGTAACCTACAATGGTAGAAACATTAGATTGGCAACAGACTTATCCACAGAGACCTGGCAGGCCAGAAAGGACTGGCAGGACATATTCAGAGCACTAAATGAGAAAAATATGCAGCCAAGAATACTATATCCAGCTAGGCTGTCATTGAAAATTGAAGGAGAGATAAAAAGCTTCCAGGACAAACAAAAACTAAAGGAATTTGCAAACACGAAACCAGCCCTACAACAAATATTGAAAGGGGTCCTCTAAGCAAAGAGAGAGCCTAAAAGCAACATAGACCAGAAAGGAACACAAACAATATACAGTAACAGTCACTTTACAGGCAATACAATGGCACTGAATTCCTATCTTTCAATAGTTACCCTGAATGTAAATGGGCTAAATGCCCCAATCAAAAGACACAGGCTATCAGA
>NW_022589737.1:6314729-6403091 GCF_004348235.1 Phoca vitulina
TGTAACCTACAATGGTAGAAACATTAGATTGGCAACAGACCTATCCACAGAGACCTGGCAGGCCAGAAAGGACTGGCAGGATATATTCAGAGCACTAAATGAGAAAAATATGCAGCCAAGAATACTATATCCAGCTAGGCTATCATTGAAAATAGAAGGAGAGATAAAAAGCTTCCAGGACAAACAAAAACTAAAGGAATTTGCAAACACAAAACCAGCCCTACAAGAAATATTGAAAGGGGTCCTCTAAGCAAAGAGAGAGCCTAAAAGTAACATAGACCAGAAAGGAACACAGAAAATATACAGTAAGAATCACCTTACAGGCAATACAATGGCACTAAATTCCTATCTTTCAATAGTTACCTTGAATGTAAATGGGCTAAATGCCCCAATCAAAAGACACAGGCTATCAGATTGGATAAAAAAACAAGACCCATCCATATGCTGTCTGCAAGAGACTCATTTTAGACCCAAAGACACCCCCAGATTGAAAGTGAGGGGGTGGAAAACCATTTACCATGCTAATGGACACCAAAAGAAAGCTGGGGTGGCAATCCTTATATCAGACAAATTAGATTTTAAACCAAAGACTGTAATAAGAGATGAGGAAGGACACTATATCCTACTTAAAGGGTCTACCCAACAAGATCTAACAATTGTTAATACCTATGCCCCTAACATGGGAGCAACCAATTATATAAGGCAATTAATAACAAAAGCAAAGAAACACATTGACAACAATACAATAACAGTGGGGGACTTTAACACCCCCCTCACTGAAATGGACAGATCATCTAAGCAAAAGATTGGCAAGGAAATAAAGACTTTATATGACACACTGGACCAAATGGACTTCACAGATATATTCAGAACATTCCATCCCAAGCAACAGAACAGATATTCTTCTCTAGTGCTCATGGAACATTCTCCAGAATAGATCACATCCTAGGTCACAAATCAGGTCTCAACCGGTACCAAAAGATTGGGATCATTCCCTGCCTATTTTCAGACCACAATGCTTTGAAACTAGAACTCAATCACAAGAGGAAAGTCAGAAAGAATGCAAGTACATGGAGGCTAAAGAGCATCCTACTATAGAATGAATGGGTCAACCAGGAAATTAAAGAAGAATTAAAAAAATTCATGGAAACCAATGAAAATGAAAACACAACTATTCAAAATCTTTGGGATACAGCAAAGGCAGTCCTAAGAGGAAAGTATATAGCAATACAAGCCTTTCTCAAGAAACAAGAAAGGTCTCAAGTACACAACCTAACCCTACACCTAAAGGAGCTGGAGAAAGAACAGCAAATAAAGCCTAAACCCAGCAGGAGAAGAGAAATAATAAAGATCAGAGCAGAAATCAATGAAATAGAAACCAAAAGAACAGTAGAACAGATCAACGAAACTAGGAGCTGGTTCTTTGAAAGAATTAACAAGATTGATAAGCCCCTGGCCAGACTTATCAAAAAGAAAAGAGAAATGACCCAAATCAACAAAATCAGGAATGAAAGAGGAGAAATCACAACCAACACCAAAGAAATACAAACAATTATAAGAACATATTATGAGCAACTCTATGCCAGCAAATTAGATAACCTGGAAGTAATGGATGCATTCCTAGAGATGTATCAACTACCAAAACTGAACCAGGAAGAAATAGAAAACCTGAACAGACCTATAACCACTAAGGAAATAGAAGCAGTCATCAAAAATCTCCCAAAACACAAAAGCCCAGGGCCAGATGGCTTCCCAGGGGAATTCTACCAAACATTTAAAGAAGAATTAATACCTATCCTTCTGAAACTGTTCCAAAAAATAGAAATGGAAGGAAAACTTCCAAACTCATTTTATGAGGCCAGCATTACCTTGATCCCAAAACCAGACAAAGACCCCATCAAAAAGGAGAATTACAGACCAATATCCCTGATGAACATGGATGCAAAAATTCTCACCAAAATACTAGCCAATAGGATCCAACAGTACATTAAAAGGATTATTCACCACGACCAAGTCGGATTTATCCCTGGGCTGCAAGGTTGGTTCAACATCCGCAAATCAATCAACGTGATACAATACATTAACAAAAGAAAGAACAAGAATCATATGATCCTCTCAATAGATGCAGAAAAAGCATTTGACAAAGTACAGCATCCTTTCTTGATCAAAACTCTTCAGAGGATAGGGATAGAGGGTCCATACCTCAATATCATAAAAGCCATCTATGAAAAACCCACAGCGAATATCATTCTCAATGGGGAAAAACTGAGAGCTTTCCCCCTAAGGTCAGGAACGTGGCAGGGATGTCCACTATCACCACTGCTATTCAACATAGTATTGGAAGTCCTAGCCACAGCAATCAGACAACAAAAAGAAATAAAGGCATCCAAATTGGCAAAGAAGAAGTCAAACTCTCACTCTTTGCAGATGATATGATACTTTATGTGGAAAATCCCAAAGACTCCACCCCAAAACTGCTAGAACTCATACAGGAATTCAGTCAAGTGGCAGGATATAAAATCAATGCACAGAAGTCAGTGGCATTCCTATACACCAACAACAAGTCAGAAGAAAGAGAAATTAAGGAGTCGATTCCATTTACAATATCACCCAAAACCATAAGATACCTAGGAATAAATCTAACCAAAGAGGCAAAGGATCTGTACTCAGAAAACTATAAAATACTCATGAAAGAAATTGAGGAAGACACAAAGAAATGGAAAAACGTTCCATGCTCATGGATTGGAAGAACAAATATTGTGAAGATGTCAATGCTACCTAGAGCAATCTACACATTCAATGCAATCCCCATCAAAATACCATCCACTTTCTTCAAAGAAATGGAACAAATAATCCTAAAATTTGTATGGAACCAGAAAAGACCCCGCATAGCCAGAGGAATGTTGAAAAAGAAAAGCAAAGCTGGCGGCATCACAATTCCAGACTTCCAGCTCTACTACAAAGCTGTCATCATCAAGACAGTATGGTACTGGCACAAAAACAGACACATAGATCAATGGAACAGAATAGAGAGCCCAGAAATGGACCCTCAACTCTATGGTCAACTAATCTTTGACAAAGCAGGAAAGAATGTCCAATGGAAAAAAGACAGTCTCTTCAACAAATGGTGTTGGGAAAATTGGACAGCCACATGCAGAAGAATGAAACTGGACCATTTCCTTACACCACACACAAAAATAGACTCCAAATGGTTGAAAGACCTCAATGTGAGACAGGAGTCCATCAAAATCCTAAAGGAGAACACAGGCAGCAACCTCTTCGACCTCAGCCGCAGCAACTTCTTCCTAGAAACATCGCCAAAGGCAAGGGAAGCAAGGGCAAAAATGAGCTATTGGGACTTCATCAAGATAAAAAGCTTTTGCAAAGCAAAGGAAACAGTCAACAAAACCAAAAGACAACCGACAGAATGGGAGAAGATATTTGCAAATGACATATCAGATACAGGGCTAGTATCCAAAATCTATAAAGAACTCATCAAACTCAACACCAAAAGAACAAAGAATCCAATCAAGAAATGGACAGAAGACATGAACAGACATTTTTCCAAAGAAGACATCCAAACGGCCAACAGACACATGAAAAAGTGTTCAATATCGCTCGGCATCAGGGAAATCCAAATCAAAACCTCAATGACATACCACCTCACACCAGTCAGAATGGCTAAAATTAACAAGTCAGGAAATGACAGATGTTGGCGGGGATGCGGAGAAAGGGGAACCCTCCTACACTGTTGGTGGGAATGCAAGCTGGTGCAGCCACTCTGGAAAACAGTATGGAGGTTCCTCAAAAAGTTGAAAATAGAGCTACCATATGATCCAGCAATTGCACTACTGGGTATTTACCCCAAAGATACAAAAGTAGGGACCTGAAAGGCTACGTGCACACCGATGTTTATAGCAGCAATGTCCACAATAGCCAAACTGTGGAAAGAGCCAAGATGTCCATCAACAGATGAATGTATAAAGAAGAAGTGGTATATATATACAATGGAATATTATGCAGCCATCAAAAGGAATAAGATCTTGCCATTTGCAACGACGTGGATGGAACTGGAGGGTATTATGCTGAGCGAAATAAGTCAAACAGAGAAAGACATGTATCATATGACCTCACTGATATGAGGAATTCTTAATCTCAGGAAACAAACTGAGGGTTGCTGGAGTGGGGGGTGGGATGGGAGGGATGTGGTGACTGGGTGATGGACACTGGGGAGGGTATGTGTTCTGGTAAGCGCTGTGAATTGTGCAAGACTGTTGAATCTCAGATCTGTACCTCTGAAACAAATAATGCAATATATGTTAAGAAAGAAAAAAAGAAGAAGAAGAATGTAGCAGGAGGGGAAGAATGAAGGGGGGGAAATCGGAGGGGGAGAAGAACCATGAGAGACAATGGACTCTGAAAAACAAACTGAGGGTTCTAGAGGGGAGGGGGTTGGGAGGATGGGTTAGCCTGGTGATGGGTATTGAGGAGGGCACGTTCTGCATGGAGCACTGGGTGTTATGCACAAACAATGAATCATGGAACACTATATCTAAAACTAATGATGTAATGTATGGGGATTAACATAACAATAAAAAATTTAAATAAAAAAAATATTAAGGTGGAGTATCCCAGGCAAAAATGGATCTGTAGCAATACTCCTGAATAAACCAGAGATTTAATCACCCATTATCATATTTTTCTGGAAAGTTCCTTCTTACCCCTTACATCTTCTGGCAATCCAAAGAATTTCCAAGGTACAATGTACTCAAAACCTGGGTCAGCTCAACACAAAAAAACATGTGAATGTTTTCAAATAACAGTTTACAAATGCATTATTTGTAAACATTTGGCTATTTTGGTATTTGAGGGGGATAGAAGGAAGATAGTTGAAAAGCACCAGAATTTTGGCTTGGTCCCAGGAAGGGTGGGGAAGAAGCCTTGAGAGGCGGAGATATTAGATATATGAACACAATGCAGTGGGCAAATACATTGGAATTGCGGCACAACGACCTCAGGTGCAATGACAGGCCTGTTCCCAGCAGAGGGCGCTGTGGGTCTGCGTGAAGCCTCCTGGGTACCCTCAGCATCCTTTGATCGTTGCAGTTTTGTATTCTTGCCATTACTTTTAAGACCTAGCTTTGGTGACTATAACCTTAGGAAAGCCTTGAGATCTGAGGTTTGGGCAATGGTTCAAGGTTTTTTGGGAAATACTGTATTCACTCTCTCAGGATGGAAAGAGCTCTCTCCTGTTGGCACCAAAGACCTGGGGACAGGGCCTGAAACTAAAATTAACAAGAAAGCTTTCAAGGCAATCGGCTCCGTCTATTTTACCAGACCCAGCTTTCTCTTCTCTTTGAACACCTGGCTTTGAAATCAGACCTAATTTCTGCAGGTTGCAGAGAAATGTGGGAGCATGCAAGCCCTGTTTAAGTATGGCTTTTCTTGGAGAAGTGTGCTTCCCAGACTAAATTAGCTGAGCATGTGAAGAGATGACAGCAGAGAAAGACAGGGGAATGATATATTTTTCATTCGACAGCAAGCTAAGGGACATCTTTGTAGCTCACGCAAGAACCCTGGGAAATGCTGGGCAGTCATGAATGCTAAAACTTTTGGGATTCCTGCCAAGGGGACTCAGCTTACATGCTCCAGGCCATAACAACTTTATAGGCAACACGGAGAGTGACAGTTTGGCTTATGCTGGAGGTTTTACACTTTGTATGCTTGAAGGCACTACTTAGCCACCACTCTCCACTTTTTCAGCCATCTCCACCTCCCGAGAGGTTGGAAGATGCCTTTTACACCTTCAGTGCCAGAATTCAGTTATCCATGTGAATGCAAAAGGGGAAGTTATGGAAAGAATGTCTGTGGTCTCCTATCATAGACAGTTGCTGGGGCTATTAAATCATGGATTTCTTGCTTTAAAAGGTCAAGTCTCTTATTACCTGGTGAATGGAAATCAGGCCTTATGGCTAAAAGCTGGGAGTAAGAGGAGAAATTTAACATTTAATGAGCACCTGCAAAGTGCCAGGAGATTTTCCTCCTTTATCAACCTTGCTGCCTTGTTGTATTAGGATTATTTTTTCCCTTTTAACATTTGGTAAACTTAAGAAAGTTTAAGGAACCTATCTGAGGCCACAGTGTTAGAATCAGGATTGGACACAGGTTTGTCTGCCTACAAAGTCCTGGTTCTTTCCATCCATCACCACTGGACTTCTCTGGGCTTACGAAGATCAAATCTTCCCTTATGTGTAGTTCAGCTGCCTTCCCAGGGAAGGTGCAGATTGTCTGTGGGAAACTGAGAGGAAGGTGTTATAGGGGAAAGTGGCCTATAAGAACTGCATGCATTCACATTTTGGCTTCTTTGCACGTAACAAAGATGCAGCCTGGACCAGTCCCCCAAACTGCTTCCTTTGTGGGAAGGCACAGGCCAGGTAAATATGGTCTGAGAGCCATATTAACCAGATCTCAGGCCGTCAGGCCCCAGGGTCCAATCTATAAAATCTCTGTTCCCCATGTGGAGGCATCTGATGCTTCTGGGAAGAAGACATTCCCCTGAGGAGGCAGTTTGTGGCTTTATGAAAATCTCTAAGAAGGAGTGCATATTGGGGAAAATAAGGAATCATTGGTTACGGACAGCTAAAAGTGTGGTACTCAAATGCATTCTACTGACTGCCTTTCCTAGTCTAGGTTCTGAAGACTTGGTGATGATGATGATGGTGATGATGATGATGATGATGATGGTGGTGGTGCTGCTGCTGCTGATGGTGATGATGGTGATGGTGATGATGATGATGGTGATGATGATGATGGTGGTGGTGGTGCTGCTGCTGATGGTGATGATGTTGATTATGGTGGTGGTGATAATGATGGTGGTGATGATGATGGTGATGATGATGATGATGGTGGTGATGATGATGATGATGGTGATGATGGTGATGGTGGTGATGATGATGATGGTAATGATGATGGTGATGATGATGGTGATGATGATGATGGTTGTGAAGACAGAAAACCTGGTTCAATGGTGTGTATGTGCAATAGATTTGGATTTGGTCCACGTGAAACTGGTATGACTTACTGGAAAGCGGTGAAGTGGAAACTAAAGAAAGGTGGACAGTTACTATGGTGGAGACAGTGTAGGAGGTGAGGGAGCTATAGTTTGGAGGTGAAGCAGTTCACTTCTGGGTGTTTGGGAGCTGTTCTTTATTCCTAAAGGCCCTGATGTGATATCCCTGCAGGCTAGAACTCCTCAGTCATGGGAGGGAAAAGCTTCTAAGATGCTGTCCTTTAGGATGCTGTCTTTCTGTACTGGGAGAAGGTTAATGTGTTCCCTTGGACACAGTGCAGTTTAAGCCCCAGAATGACCTAGGACTGGTACCCTTGTAAGCCTTCCTGTCTTTGCTTGGCTGTTCTCCCCACTTGGAATGTTCTTCTCTGTCTTTTATAGCTGGTTGAGTACCAATCATTTTTCAATACCTAGTTGTCACCTCTCTTTTTGTTCTTCCTCTTTATTGTCAAACACCAGCACAAAACAACCTGTTGATAAGCCAGAGCTGAGTTTGTTGCTTCCTGTGGTAAAAAGGACACTATGTTGGCAGAGTTCTCATAGAGTCTCAGGGTTTAGGGCAAAGCCAGAATACTTAAGAGGTTTAAAAGTCTCATTTAAGGTGGACTTTAAATGCAGAAGCTTGATTAGGATTAGATGAACATCATGATGTAAGAGTTTATGATTGGTGGACCCAGGAAAGTGAGGGTTTTGAGACTAGGATGGGAAGTGATATGGATCATAAACAATTGGTTTGATGTTACCTATTGAAAAGCTGTCAATTTAAAGTTATTTGCAAATTTATTTTTCTGGGTGAGGGTTTCCTGGAACAGTGAAGACAGCGGAGTAGTCAAGTCATATGAGTATGAACTGTGTGGGGGTAGGTGGTTTGGGTTCTCACTATCTCAGTGTAGAAAAATGACTTCTTAGGGTGCCTGGGTGGCTCAGTTGGTTGGTTAAGCGTCTCACTTTTGATTATGGCCTAGGTCATGATCTCAGGGTCATGAGATTGAGCCCTGCATCGGGCTCTGCATTCAGCATGGAGTCTGCTGGAGATTCTCTCTCCCTCTCCCACTACCCCTCCCCCCACTAACATGCTCTCTCTCTCTCTAAAATAAATAAATACATCTTTTTTTAAAAAAGAAAAATTACTTCTCCCACCATGATAAACATAGCCGTTCATTCAGATTCCAGCTCAGCACTCATCACAGGGGATGCCAATTATGAGTCTCTTTGCCAGAGTTTACACAAAATCAAACATACAAATATTGAAACCGTTAGTGGAATTAATGAAAGAAAACTTCCGAATGTGGTCCCTACACCAGTAACAGGCTATGTTACAGTTTACAGAGAAATTCTTTTTTTTTTAAAGATTTTATTTATTTATTTGACAGAGAGAGACACAGTGAGAGAGGGAACACAAGCAGGGGGAGTGGGGGAGGGAGAAGCAGGCTTCCCGCTGAGAAGGGAGCCTGACATGGGGCTCGATCCCAGGACCCTGGTATCATGACCTGAGCCGAAGGCAGAAGCTTAACAACTGAGCCACCCAGGCACCCCCAGAGAAACTCTTCAATACGTGTTCAATTATACTATTCCCCTGTCTTCCCTCCTCCTGCCCTACCTCTTGCACTCAAAGAACAAGGGAGAAAAATGTGATCAATTTGGTGGGAGGAAGAAATGTGGAACTAAACCTCCTGCATCTAGTCTTTAATCAGAAGCGTGGATATATATTTGGTGGAGGGGAGGTCAAAATCAGCATTAAGAAATGTGATGTAACTTAGAAAACCTGGCATGAAATGTTGGCAGCCTGCCTCTTTCTTCTGGATCAGTGCATGAGTTTAAAGCCAGGTTACCTTTCTGCCTACAATATTATGGTGCCTTCGTTTTCTTGCTTAATCTTCCAGAATCAATCAGAATTCAGTGTCTGAGCTTTGCTACAGTAATTGCCTGGGAGGGAGCTTGGCCAAACTAATAAGGGTCACTTCATGAGTTTTCTACTGGGCCCACAGCAGTCACTAGAAAGAAAATGTGGCTGGGACCCAGAGCTCTTGCTTTATTTGCCATTTCTGTATTCAGACAACACATGGGAAGCATCTTCCAACTGTTTCCTACCTACCTATGGCTCCATGCAGTATTGTAGTCTGCAGTTTTCCTACTAGAACCATGAGTGAAAGGATAAAGGAAGGTGGTGGGAGAGGGATCTGAAATAGGGCAGGATTGCAGAAATGCCAGATAATAAGGATGCCAATAATGCACTGTGATAGATTCACATTTGCATAACAGCCTCATCAATAAAAGCTCTTCCTGTTCTCACTGAAAAAATTGAAAGGCAACAATCAATTCACTGTTCCTACCAGTTACTTATCTAGCCCTCTTCTCTCCATAGAGGATAGAGTGGACTAAACAGCAGGGGTATGTTTTAGGGGTGCAGAGTCCTGAGAAAGGGAGGAAGGAAACAGGTGGGCGCCCTCGACCTTGGTCTACTGCTGGTCGGAAGTGCAGTTCTAGACCGAACATGACAGTGTCCAAGGTTGAAATTAGGAGTTAGCAGAGGATGCTTAGTAACTGGGAAAACGGCAAGGAAAGATGGCCAGCACTGAGTAACAGCTGAAAATAATAGCTAATATTTACTGAGCCCTTAAATAATTTGTCTCAACAGGATATTACACAGAAGTGAAAATGAAGAAATAAGAACTACATGACAACACAAACCTATCTATCTAACACAATTTTAAGGGACAAGAAGCAAGTCCCATATATGTCATATGATACCCTTTTTTATAGCGTTTAAAAACAATTAAAACTAAATATGTTGTTAAGCATATGCATTTTTATAAGAATAATACAAAGAATGCTGAGCAATGATTTACACATCATTAGGATGGTGGTTATCTCTTTGGGAGAGAGAAGGAGCTGATTTGGGAGAGGTTTACAGGTTGATGGGTTATTGGATGTTGATTATATTATAAACGAGTGCATAAAATAAAAGACAGCGCTGCAGAGGCAAATGAGGGAAGTGTGTCATGGACCAAGGATTGTCATTAATTCCAATTCTGTGGGCCTGAGATAAACACAGACACATACCCCTAGACAAACATCAGATAAATAGCTGAACACAATAAGATACTAAGCACTTAGCGTGGGCAGACACTGGGCTCAACATTTTGTACATGTCCCCTCATTTAATCCTTATGACTACTTTACGAGGTAGGTAATGTTAGAAATCCCATTTTACATACGAGGGTATTAGGCACAGAGAGGTTAAATCACTTGCCCAAGGTCATATGGAGATTGATGGTAGAGCCACGATTTGAACTAAGTCCAGCAGCCATGTTCTATTGTGCACAATTCCCAGCTCAATTTCTTCTTGAACTTGATACTTCCCGGGGCTCCTCACTGTAGTTAGTACTTGCTGCCTTAGAACGTAGCCTGTTATATACAGCACTGGTCAGTCGGTGTGTATGAAACAGCTGGCGTCTCCTTTGGGGTGACGCAGCCAACCTGTGGCCACTGCCAGAGGCAGTTTTGATGAGTATTTTTTGCACGGAAGTGACCATTGACTGACTAGACGTGAGCACCCACTCTCGAGTGGTTAGTCTGGTTGTTGTTCTATGAAATGCTTTGGGGTAAAGAACTTGGTCTAGGAGTGGAGAGTGCTAAGCTAATCAGACTTGAGCTTCCAGAATTTGGACTGTGGAGTATGGAGCACGTGGGCCAGCTGATAGAGAATGGAGAAAACATGCAGAGAAGAGAGATGTCACGAGAAACCAGACAGGCCCTGAAAGGAAAGGGAAGCCATTCACACAGGGACCCAGAACATAGTTATAATCCGTGATTCTCTAGATATGTGTATATACCATACTTGCTTACTATAGCATTTGTTCTCGTGAACACAGCAGAAAGACCAGGCAGGAGTAATTATGGATGAGGTACGGTAAATTTCTTTTTCTTTACAATGTGTGCATAAGACAGTTGTAAGTGCACCTGCTTTTCTCAAATGAGAGATTTCCTTTTAGCAACCCTTTCTTGGAGCTGACTTAGAGGCCACAGACAAGCAGGGCCTCTGGAGAGCCCAAGGAAGAAACTAGCAAGAGGAATAAAATTAAGTTGAAAAATCTCCTTTGACATTTACGAAAAGTCAACAGCCATCTAAGTGATGAGAGAGACCAGAAATATAACTGGCTGAATGTCAATTTTAAAACTAGAAAGATAGCTGCTACTTTATCTTTCGGAGCAGGTGTTTCTGAGCAGTAAATAACTCATGGATGGTCTATTAAATTTTAATGCTTGTGATAACAGCAAAGAGCATGTTGCCACCCTCCTAAATACATATATATAAAAACAAACAGCAATTTTCAACATTTATGCTTTGCACCATTTTCTTTTCACAGTTGTTTTACTGCATTATCTTTTGCTATTATCTTGACCACAAGTCCCTGCAGCATGAAGTTGATTTGCAATCGTGGGCAGAACAACCTAATGTAATTAACTATCTGGCAAGTGTACAATGATCATTTCCACATAAAAAAGTTTCTCTCCTTGAATGAACACCTTCCAAATAAGGCACTGATTTCACTGCTTGTAAAGCAGGGATGAGATTTTAATTTTTTTTTTTTTGGAGGTGTGGAGAGCATGGTTTCTCCTGCTTTCTTCATCTAGTTTAAACTCAATCATCTTGGGGCACCTGGGTGGTTCAGTCATTAAGCGTCTGCCTTTGGCTCAGGTCATGATCCCGGGGTCCTGGGATCGAGCCCCGCATCGGGCTCCCCGCTTGGCGGCAAGCCTGCTTCTCCCTCTCCCCCACCCTCGCTTGTGTTCCGGCTCTCGCTAACTCTCTCTCTCTGTCAAATAAATAAATAAAATCTTTAAAATAAATAAATAAACTCAATCATCTTATGTGAGGTTTTATTCAAATAGGAATTATGACACTTCAAAGTGACTTTAAAAAAATATCCAGAAAAAAATGAAGCAATGTAATTGGAAGAAGTTTGGATACAAAGAGATATGCAATTTGAATCAGCCAGTTGAGAATTATTACCTAATAATGAGACTTTGCACTCCTATTACACTGGCTTTTGTGTCTGAGCCTTTAAAAGCCACAAGCTAATGAAGCTCCTGCCTTCCCATGACTGAGGTCACTGTTGTCATTGTCTGATGAATGGAGAAAATAAGCCACCAAGACCAGGTGGACTTGGCTTTTCTTCAGTTCAAACTGTTTATTAATATGGTGGTTTGGCATAAAACTTAGAAACCTCAGCTCCCAGGTTCTCTTGCTTGTTTACTTTTGCCCCGATTTCTTACTCCTCGCCCCTACATGACGAGGTCCCAAGGTACAGAGATCATGGGACATAGTGGTGGTAGAGTTTGGGGAGCTGAATTTAAGAATCCATACCCAATGTGGCTTAATGGACTTAGCAGTGATTCTAAATCCCCTTAGGAAAACGAGAAGGAAGGGGTTGGGGAGCGGGCACAGCTATGCGTAAGCGCCGATTGTGAAATATTCAGAAATTTGCCAGCTGGTTGTTAAATCTGAGGTAGCTTGAAATCAGTCAGAGTGAGAGTAGTTATGGCACAGATATCGGCAAATGTTACAATCAAAGGGGCTCCATCACCTGCCAAGCTGGTGCACCAGCACACCAGTGAGAGCTAGTCAAGGGAATGTCAGATGAGGTAAGACTGTTTCATCTCCTGCATGAAAGGTAATGTTTTATGGTCATGAATCAGGAAGTGATACCGAAATCGAGAGAAAAAGAAACTCCTTGGTAGTTTAGTAAACTTAGGTTCCGACTATATTAGCCACCCCCAAGGTTGGGGCCATCAATCAGGAGACTGTGGGGGAAAACCAGTCACTTTCCCTTCCCCGGGCGTTTTGCCTTTCTTTTTGTGTTCTCTGCTACCTCCATTCATTCCTCCTCCTTTCATTCAGCAAGTTAGTGTTGATTCCTCCCTGAAGAAGCATTTTTATTTGAAATGGGAAGGCAAAAGATGAGGCCAAAACCATCAGCTAACGCTTAATTTAACATTTTGCTCAGTCACTTTCTTACGCACTTTATAATTACTTGCTGATTCAATCCTCAAACAAAGCAATTAGGTGAATGTTATTATTAACCCTATTCTACAGATAAGAAAACAGTTTCAGAGAGTATAATGTAACGTATCTCTATTTTAGCAGTGCCTGGACAGAACTTGCTCCATTAAAGTTTAGCCAGTAACCTCTACATAGACGTCAGGGTGCTGAAGTAGGCTGCTTTGGGGTCCCCTTTCCCATCCTATAGAGGAAAGAACACTGAATTAGATGTTAAAGATCTGCATTCTAGAATTCTCCTCTGCTACTTATTTCATGTCCTGGAGACTCATTTTCTTATATAAAGGCAGATAATATTTTCTTTGTTTTGGTGAGGACTGCAGAGAATACATGGAAAAGCATTTTGGTTAATGGTGAGCTGTTTGCAAATGTAAAACCAATTCTAGTTTCTTCTCTCTTGAGTCATGCCTGTATCCCTTTTCTCTTGCCATCTCCTTTTTCCCAGGGTTTCCATCAATCCAAGAGATTAATTTCTACTTCAAGGAAAGGTGATCTTTTAAGTCATTTCCTTAAAACTTGCTAAGATCCTTGCACTGACAAATGGTATTTTGTAAAAATGCTGAGTCATCACACTGAGGTCCAAATTTATGCCTAATTCCTGGGAGAGGGGTCTCGCTCCTCAGACCAAGCATTGACCCACTACACTTGTAGCTGTCCGGGCACATTCGTATACACAGCTATATGTGCAGTAGTTTCATTTAAACTGATGTGGGAAATACAGAGAGAGATGAGGCCAGCCATATGGCGAGTGACTCATGCAGCACCAATAGTAGAACTGCAAGTCATCACCTCCTCTGCTGTTCTGAGCTTGCTGCAGAGACAAGGTCACTTCAGCACACCCATATCTTCTGCTGCTCTTCTCTCCCTCATCTCCTTTTTGCTCCACTCACACACCCTCAACTCTCTTACAGAGCCTCGTGACCCCTGCACCTCCTTTTCAAATTAGCCTCCAAGTCTAACCATCTACTCATCCCAGGAGGAAAGCCAGCTTTCCTGTGTTGTGCTGCTCATTCTGCTGCACTGGCCATCATTAGCCCACTCTAAGGGAAATGTGCCCCTCCATCCCCAACCACAGGGCAGGCTGATTCAGCAGGGGAAGGGACAGCTTGGAGAGGCAGAATCAGGTTCAGCAGGCACAACAGGCTTACCCTGATGATAGCTTAAACTCTGACCTTGGGGTTTAGCCATGGCTCTGCCTCTAATTTGCCAAGTGATGTTGGTTTAAAGAACTCGGCCTAGACTAGACTCTGTTCTAGGTCGGCTGCAAGGAGGAGCATGTTTATTAAGTTAACATGTGTTGAGCATTCATTGTCAGGCACTATCTTAAATAATTTACAAGAATTATCTCATTTAATCCTCCCATTAACCCATGAGGTAATTTCCATTATGATTCCCATTTTGTAGGAACATAAAGTGAAATATAGGGGGGATAAGAACCTTGCCCAAGCTCATGCCCTCAGTGAAATTGAAGAGCCAGGATTTGAACTCTGGATATCTAACTTAAGAGTCTACATTCTTAAATACTCTTTCACTCTACCTCTTTCAAAGGGGATTTGTACATTATTTTCTGTCCAAATTGTAATTAAAAGGTGTATTTTTTGCCTACCACAGGCAAAGTAGGCTGTTGGGGTCCCCTTTCCCATTCTGTAGAGGAAAGAACACTGAATTAGATGTTAAAGATAGGCAAAATTCTAAAAAGACCCTGTGATGTAATGTTCATCCCCTGATGTTAATCTTTCCCCCCTTAAGTGTGGGTGGGACCTAGGACTTGCTTGTAGCCCACAGGATATGGCAGAGGTGATGGGATGTCACTGCTATGATGTTGTTACATTATCTACAACTTGCCTTAGCAGACTGGAAAGACAGAGAGCCTGCTGCTGGTCTTAAAGAAGCAAATAGTCATGACCCATCTATGGGAGATGGCCACATGGAGTGAGCTGCTTGTGACCCCTTGGACCTAAAGGTCACTAGTTGCTAGCAACAGCCAGTGAGAGTTGGAGGCCCTCAGTCATATGTCTGCAGGGAAATGGAATCTGCCAACAAGCTGAATGAGCTTGGAATTGGAGTTTCCCTAGATAAGCTTCCAGATGAGGATGCAGGGTGGCTGACACCTTGATTGCAGCCTTGTGAGATCCTGAGCAGAGGACCTTGTTGAGCCATGAGGGGACTCCTAACACACAAGGATTGTAAGATAATAAAGATGTGTTGTTTTAAGTTGCTAGCTTTGTAGTAATTTATTACCCTGCAATAGAAGACTAATGCAGGTTAAGAAATTTGCCCAAGGTCACATCCTTAGTAAAATTACGGAGCTGGTATTTGAACCCAGTTGTCTGACACAAAAGTCACATTCTTAGCCACTTCTCTATTCTACCTCTTTCAAGAGTGTTTTTATAGATGATTTTTCTGTTCAATATTGTAATTATTCAATTTTCTGCTTTAACAACTCATACCCCATAATGTCCTTGACAGAAGAGGTCTTTCAGGCACATTTTGATATATTTTTTTAAAGAACTCATCTCCTCTTTGACTTTCTTTTTGTTGCTGCTGGCAACACTCCCAATTGCATGTGTCACAGTCCCTGGCCATTTTAGACCCATAAGTGTACTCACAGTATTTTCAGACTTTTTGTGGGTCTACATAATATTGAGCATCTGTACCTCAAAAACTCTAAAATATATAATATCATTTAATAAGTAGGAAAATTAGATATCTATGTAGAAGGTCATAAAGACTTTAAAGGTGAGGAAAGGTAGACTGTAAGAAGGATGATTAAAACACTTAGCTGGAAAAGTAAAATAAACAAAGAGCTCAAACATTTAAGGAAACTGAACAAGGATAAAGGGCTATTTCAGCCTTGGGTTAGGATGTCAGATGCCTTGTTCAGACTGATTTTTATAATCCTTGCCCTTGAGTCCAGTCAGAAGTGGGAACACAATTTGCAGCACCTAGTGCCAAATGGAAATGCAGGGCCCCTTGTTCAAAAGTGAAGGATTTCAAAGACAGTGACAAGGAAGATTTAAACCATGCACAGGGTCCCTCTGAGCATGAGGCTGTGTGTGAGTGCACAGGCTGCATGGCATGAAGCCAGCCCTGAGTGCAATTCACACTAATTCTGAGACATACTGGACCTTGTGGTTACTATTACATGTCTATCATTATTGTAAGAGTGGCAATTCCTTTTCTTTTTGTATTTCTTACTTGTCTACTTATTCAAAAGAGCTTCCAACCTGATACCTAGAACCTACAATATGCTTCTCATCTCATCCCTTCTGCTCTTATCTACACTGGGATATTTAATCTGCGAGGTAGGGAGGGCTCTTGTCTTCTGGTTTTCAGACTGGAGAATTTAATAGCAAAAATGGTCAACACCTTGATAGAAACCATACAGGAAATGTGGTCCTGCATCTTAGTCTTCTAGTAGGATCACAAAGCTAAGAGAGGGCAGATTTCTTCTTCTTGTCTTTACTTTTGTGCCTCTGTCCTCCACCCTAGCCTGGCCCACTGCCCTGGTACAGTGTTATGCTCAGGGTGGTGGCTCAGATATGCTGATTATTTAAAGATTGGTTGAAATTCATTGGTAAGACCAGGGAAGATTTTTGTGGGGATAAAGATGAGCAGAGTCTTCAATGAAATCGATTTTCTGAGAGGGGACTTGTTTTAGAGTCAACCAAGCATTCCAGTTACACCCCACTCAGGCAGGATTCTGATCTTCTTCATTGCATTCTTTGTTTCTCTCTTTTTTGTTGAGACCTAGGGGGGAAAGATTAGGCATTTCTCCCATAAGAAGCTAGTGCTTATGTCCTGTGATAACTTCTTTTATAAAAATTATAAATGTTATGAGAGGAATTTAGAGATTTAAGCCATGAGGTTGAGGATATTAAATCTTTCCTATACCATCACATCACCTGAGGCATAGGTATGCTTAATAACCTAGCTGTCAAGGCAAGTGTTGATTCAACTTTGAAAGAGCTCAGTGGTCCTTTGTAAGTGTGGACTGCCTTCATTTTTCTTTTAGTCCCTTCTGATTCCTTACTCCACTATCAGCACAGTCTATGGTCTTTAGCTTCCTCCCATTTTCAACCCTATTTGGGCATCTATTTTCCCTTTGCTCAGATTGCATGATTATGGAATAATAGTTATAAAGTCCAGTTACAAATTTCAGAGCTGTGAGGGACATTGGAATATAATCCCATCTTCTCCTCTTCTCCAATCTTCTCAAGGTGAAAATCAATGCATTGTAGTTTTCAGGATAACACTGAATAACTCTGGATGAAACTGAGTTACACTGGACAATTCACCAACAGATCCCCAGCCAGGACTCATGGCTTCTAATTGTATATCTACTGCTTTTTTATGCATACTAAGCAACTCCTTCCTTTACTGAGTCATTTGTTATATTACTAGCTATGACCTCAGATTTTTTTTCTTCCACAGTTGCCCTTGGTCCTAAGATATACATATCATTGTTCTCCAGTAGTGCTAATGGACTATAAATGCCATTACTGCACCCAAATCTTCCACCCTGGGTTCATCTTCTCATTCTCTTTCCTTTTTAAGCTCAGTCTTCTTTTCCCAGATGGGAGTGGGTAGTAGTGGTGATGTATGCTAACCAGTTCCAATTTATTTATCCCTTTTCAATATTTTATCTTTATCAATATCCAACCATTAATATTACAAAAATTCTTTCTTGCATACTTTCTAAATATTTAAGACCTAGCATCTTTAAGAAAAGATAAGAAACCCTTCTCTCCTCCTATTCCCTCTAATCTCTTCTGGCCTCTGCTTTATGGTGAATCTCTAACTTCAGTTGTTGAACACCAATGGTGATTTCTGTTGTAGAGTCTATCTTGTCCCTATAGTTTACCTCAAAGCCATCCTCTTTTATGGTAGGATTTCAAAAGTACAAGGTTCTAAATCATCATGTGTTAGATATGACTATTAATATAAATTAAAATTAGGTCTACAAGTGCCCAGTCTGTAACTTTTTCCATTTTGTTCTCCTGTGTTCTTCCAATAGGAGTTAGGTCTTTGAATGAGAAGAAGGGGGAAGATATATGAGATCAGCAAACCACATTTGATTTATTGGCTGGTGTTTGATGCACAAATCACCACAACCCATAGATGGAGGGAATGTCATCTTGGGAAAGGGACATATTTCTGTCACTGCTCTCTCCCTCCTAGCCGGGCCCTAGGACTCTTCTGGGGATTTAAACCTGCAATTCTATAATTTCATAAGGTTTCATAATATCCCAAGATAGATTCCCTAGGTTAGATGAGTGGGTAATGCTGGTAATATTTACCTCTTTACATTGCAAAATGAGAGGGGAGCAGAAATATCAGGAGCTGTCTTTTTCCTAAGGCTCGAAGGAGTGAGATTCTGGGAATCAGAGGGGAAGTTGAAATCAAGGGTCCATGGCCAATGAAACACTTAGTAGCTCTTGCAGATTTGTGTGTGGAGACATATCAGAGACAAATGAGATCAACAGGAATGTGCCATTTGATGGATGGTTGTCAGAAAGCTGTTCAGAGGTGGCTAATAGACATCACACAAACCTTAGTCAAAGGTGTCTCAAAACTGTGTTGTCTTTAGTTTCCCTATCATTTTGCATAACACGAGTTTCTAACTCACTTATTCATATTCCTATTTTCTACCTTACTTCTTTTACTCCCTCTGCATGACCCTTGGCCAATGAGTTGGCTGAGTGCAGCCAGTTACCTCTGTGCTGAAACCTAATTGGACAGAATGCTAATGTGTCCAGGGCTCTACTATGTTTGGACAAAATGTGCCAGAGCTTGACTTTATAGGTTTGCATATGTTGTGTGTGTGTGTGCATGTGTGTGTGCTGCAGGATAGGCTGCAAGCCTTTGATAACAAATAGAATAATACTGTTTATATTCATACAGGGGAAGACTTGACTATCAGAACTGAGCTCTTCACAGCATAATTACAACTTGCTGAGTGCTGTGGCTCTGGTGAACAATGAAGATATAATCAGTGCACCTATTTGTCCTCCTGAATTCCAGCTGCTAAAGCAATTTCTTTTTCACAGAACTGACAATTTTGCGGTTCTTGTGAAAATCCACCGTTTCCCCCTCTGAAATCCTGTGAAATGGAGCTCGCCAGAGGAAACACTATGAAAGCAGCCTGGTTCCTGCATCATCTCCATGAAATTAGGCAGATCATATTTCCAGCACTGCTATCCTGATTGCATGTTTGTTTAAAATGACAGTTGATGTTGTGTATCTCTTTCATTAAGGAGGCTCAACGATCTTGACATTATTAACTAACTGCAGCACTTGCTGCATATAAACACCAATCCACAGAAACATCTCAGACAGTACTTGAAGAAAAATAAAGCTCTTTAAATGTGAGGAACCAACAGCAGGATCTCGGCCATGTTTGCAGTTTGGCAGGTGTATTGTTAGCCATTCACGAGTAAGTAATTTTCCATGAGGCCTAAATACCAAGATTCAGAGGGCAAACATTGACATCTGGGTTCAAGCACTTAAAGTGGCCAAATCAAGTGGAGAGGAAACTGGGGACTTCTGCAGAACGAAAGCCAGAGTAGAGCCAATTGGCTTTCTTTCCTCTCATTCTTCAAGCCATGGCTGCTTTGAGCACCTAATGCTGGATAATGAATCATATATAGGCAGGAATTTTGAATTGTATAGGTACACTAAGGCCTTGATTCTAAAGGATCAGAGGGCTGGGAGACTTAGATATGATTTTGGTGGGCTGGGAGACTTAGATATGATTTTGGTGTTTTCTTATAAGTGTTTTTAGGGTCTATGTAGCCTTTGCTCCATGGGGAAACTTCCCCTTTAATATCCAGAATATCCTCCATTAAAGGCCTTTACACTCACCTCTCTTTTTCAGTTAGGCTCATTTGTGGGTCTTCCTTCAGGACCTGAAGTTCTTGCCTTATCTTTCTTGCACTGACCCAAAAACCTCCTTCGCTGACTGTGAGGATATTCTAACAAAGTATCTGTGCCTGCTCAGCTCTTGCCTTGCCATCTTTCTGCTCAACTCCTTCCGAAGCCCATCCATCCCATCTAGTTCCTAGCCTTGGGCCTGGTATTGGTCTACACACATCCCTCTCTACCCCTCACCCACTGGCCACCTGAGCACTTGTAAGGTTTCCCTCAGAAGCTCACAGAGCAGCTGTATCCCTAAAGAGTCGATCCCAAATTAATTATTTGCTGACCTCATGTGGTCTACTGTGGTTCCGTATAGGTCTATTTCTGGCGTAGACCTCCAACCTCCAGTTGTATTCCTATGTTAAGAATGGAATCAACAGCAGGGCAATAATGACTCTTATGAGAAGAAAGAGACGAGGTAAAGGAGTAAAATTATGTTTAGGTCTATCAAACAGGAGGACTGATTTGGGAATTTCAAAATTATTGCTTTTACTTCCCTTTCTCCCCTCTTCCTCTTCCCCACAGAAGTCACTAATTTCATCTTGTTGATCCTTCTCCAAGATGGGAATGGGAGGGTGGGATGACTATTCTTGTTCAATCATACACTGCATGGAAGCAGAAAGTTTATTATAGATAAATGGACTCAAGATAGGGCAGATTTAAACATAATTACATTGACCACCACTGATGGCTTGAATGCACACTTTACTAAACTGCACAAAATGCCAGTTGAAAGTCAACATTGGACCAAGAAAGCTCAATTTCAGAAAGCATGCCTTATATTATCAGTGCACCCTGGAAATAGTAGTGTTCATCTCCATGTAAGGGGATTGTCTTCTTGTTTGCCCAGGACAGTCTCAGTTTACATCCAAATCCTGGGTTAATTATTGATAGCACCTCCTTTCATTCTCAAAAGTATTTTGATTTGGATGATAAATTATATGGTCACCCTACCCATAGGTTCCTTGGTGCTTTTAATTGCCCTAAAGCAAGAGTGGTTGGTATCAGAAACAGTCAAAAATTAAGGGAAAGATTTCTATGTCCAAATGAAGAAAAGTTTGGAAAGTGAGTTTGGAAAGAGAACAGCTAAACAACAAGAATATATAACCAGGCAAAATGCTGGAGATAGAAAAGAAGTGACAAAAACTAGGAGGTTCCAGGGAGGTAAAACTTAGAAAGACCCTCAGAAGTGACAGTAAGTAGGGAAAGAGCCTTTCATGGCTACTATTCTTGGGTGGAAAGAAAGTAATCATTGGCTCTAGGGGTTTGGACATTAAGATGTTTATTAATCAAGAACCTTTGATCTTTCTTCTTAGACCCTTGTCTCTTAGGTTCTCTTGAGGGTCTATATGGGTAAACGATCAACCAAGTCCCTTGTCAAAGGAAGTGATGACATATTCTTTTTGTTTTCCAAAGTGCTCTTGTGGGAATCATCAATTTCTTGAACAAGAATGCTGAGCAGGTGTTTGATTAGACAAGGGAAACCCACCATCTGCCATCAGCCCTTTGTCCTTCTGGAAAATTACTGAAGTGCAGTATATCAAAACTATACACAAATAAAACTCAATTGCTCAAGATTCCAGCTCTGACCACAAAGTCAATAAGAATGACGGATAAATTTGTTCTTCTCTTAAATGCTCTTAGAACACAAAATGGAACGGAGCTCAAATATGGAGATATGTGTAGAGGAGCATTTGAAAATTGAGGATAAAGAAGAAATGAGAAAACCCAAAAGAGGAAGATATGGTCAAGGAAAGAAAAGAAATAGAACAAGGACATATATATATTGGAAATTACCAGAAAAAACTCATCCCCTCTTCTTCCCTGAAACATCTGTAACTTTTCCATGTACTCCAAGGGTAGAACAGGATAAAAGAGCTACTGCTAATAGCTCTGTTATACTTGCCAGAATGTGGGAAATGAGGAGATTACAGTCCTATATAAAAGGGTGCAGAATCAGTACATTTAGGCAAAGTAACGATGATGATGTTAAAAATAGTAATAAGAGCTAATTCTTGTTGCACTCTTAAGATGTGTCAGGCATTTTCTGAAGTGTATTATGTTTATTAATTCATTTAATTTTTATAACTATTCTATGGGATAGATATTATTGTTATCCTTATTTTACGGATGAGGAAGCTGAGGCACAGAGTGGCTAAGTTAACTGCCCAAGTCACACAACCAGTAAGTGGCACACTTGTGATTTAGGACAACTGATTGGGAATGGAGATGAATGGAAGTTCTTGGTTACATACAAGATTCAGTGAATCATGAAGTGAGAAACATTGTGGAAAATTTCCAGAGGCTAAATATAGTAACAAAGACACCTCAATCTCACATGCATATTCAATAAAGAAAGCCAAAGCCCATGATTGTAAGGTAAATGGGTTTCCAGATGTAGGTCTCCAAGATATGTTAATGATTAATTCAATCTACCCCTTTAATATTCATTATATATATGTTTCATAACTGAACTTGTTGTATTATTATTGTAGCTTTTTTATAAGCATCCTTGATGGTTATTTAGCATGCGAACTGGAGATGTGGAGGATAGGTCAGACAGTAATATTTTATGAAACTAATTATCTGGAAAAGATTTGCGAAAGAGAGCAAAAATGACAGGGACTCATAAAGAGAAGAGTCTGTCTCTTACAGAATGGAGGATATTCATCCAAGCTCTAGCAGCAAGACCACAGAGCATAATCAGGGCATCAAATTATAGAAAAATTCTTTGAAGTTAAGCTGATCACTTTTGTCCTGATTTTCTACTGCCTTTGTTCATCACTAGTAAGGCAGTTATAAAGTATCTCTCCCCTCAAGAAGTTTATAATCTATCTCGGAAGACTGGATTTATATAAAGTATATATATTAATATTCAACCCAGGTAGACTGTAGACTTTGCAAGGTTAAGGACAATATCATCTCAAATAAAAGGAAATACAACTAAAAAGTGACGAAGACATTTATTATCTCACAGAGCAAAGAGTCCAGGGACAGGATGTGCCCATGTTTATTAGCTTGCTGGTTCAAATTTATGCTAGAACTCCAGGATCCATGTTTCTGTGATTTTCTTGTTTTTTTTTTTTTTCTCCTGGTTGCAAATGGCTGCTGCATTTCCAAGAATAATAGAAAATGCCAATCTCCAGAGTCAGAAAAGAAAATATCTGTATCTTTGTTTCTTATTTAAGAATTTGGACCTTCCAAGAAGTTTCTCTACATATTTACCCTCATCAATGATAGGTCAAAGTTGCCTCATATGCGCATGATTAAACTGATAACTTGGCAAGGCAGAATGAAGTTTCTATGATCGGCTTAGACCAGCAGGTCTCAAATGGTCTTGATCATGGATGCAAGGGGCTCTCTGACATCCTTTCGGGGGGGGTCAGAAAAGTCAAACTATTTTTGTAATAATACTAAGACATTATTGATCTTTTTGACTGCATAAATATTGGCACTGGTAGTGCAAAAGCAATGGTAGCACCTTAGTGCCAACCAAGACAAAGTCACCAAATGAAAGTTAAGGCACTGAAAGAAAAGTGAGCCACGTTTCTGGATATGGCAAATCATCTTGGGGGTGGGGCAGGGGTTTTTGGGGACAGGGAGGGTGCAGCCCTTCACTGGTTGGGCATGTTCATATTTTTGCAGATTCAATACTATGTACTGTTGTATTATAGGAACTTCTATAAAACAAACAAACAAACAAATAGACAAAGTCACCAAATATACTGTTGTTAGCTGTTGTGTTCTCCACCACCACAAGCTCATTGTAAAGAAAAATGCCAGTTTCACTTAAAAATGTCCTTGGTGAAGCAGTAAAATGACTAATTTCATTAAACTTTAAATACTTATTTTTTATTTTGTGTGACAGGATTGGAATTACACATAAACCACTTCTGTAACATTCTGAAGTATGATGGTTGTCTTGAGGCGAAAATACTTGTGTGCTTATTTGAGTAGTAAGATCAATTATCCACTTTTTTAGGCATAGCACCATTTTTACTTGAAAGAACAACAAGACAAATTATGGTTATTCACACTTACATACTTGACAGAAACTTTCCCAAAAAGGAATCAAGTGAGTCACTTCAAGAAAAAACAATTGACATTATTTGTTGCGAATGATAAAATTTGAGCTTTCAGATGAAAATTAGAGTTTTGAAAAAATCTATATCTGCTACCATCAGCTTTACAATTTTCCAACACTTAAAAACTTTTTTTTATAAAATTAGTGGTGACATTAACAAATGTATTTTGATGGGTTTTTTTTTTTGGATATTATATAGTAAAATAAGTCAACATTTGGAAGATCTGCATAATTCAGTGAATTGATATTTTCTAAATGACTAAGGCATGCTGTTAAAAAATCATACATGGGTAAATGATCCATTCAAAGAACAAGATAAATCAATGGACTTTAGTGCAATAAAATATGAAAAGGTCATCACTTGATTTAAGATTCCACATTGCAACTAAATTAAAAAAAAATCACCACTTGGAAGTTTTAGACTGTCATACAAGAATATCCACAATTATCTGAAAAGGAAATATTCCTCTCTCTTTCTAATTACATACCTGTATAATTAAAGGCTAAATTTTCTTTACATACTTCATCCAAAACAAATATCACAACAGATTGGAATGTGGAAGCAGAGATGGAAATCCAGCTGTCCTCTATTAAGCCATACATTAAGGAGATTTACAAAAGTATAAAGGAATGCCACCTGCCTCATCAAATTCTTTTGGCACATGTAGTTATTTTTTATTAAAAATATGTTATTTACATTAGTATGTACGCAGTTTATTATTTTTTTAGAACAAATTTACAAACAACTACTTTAAAATTTCTCAATGTTAAATTTTAATATGGTAAATATCAATAGACATAATACACATAAGCAAAACTCCCCGAGGAACACAATTATTCTGAAGAGTGTAAATAGATCCTGAGACAAAAAAAGAAGTTTGGGAAATCCTGGTTTAAAGAAATGGGATTTATCCCTGGGTTTGGAAGAGACACAGTCTGCCTGGATGCACGTGGCTACCCGAGTCCTGAACCAGTGAGGAGTCCTGGTGGGAAAAAAAAACCTGGCAGAGGTTGGATGGTGACCCAGGGTTTACCACAGAGATCACCCTGTGAGGAATGGAAAGAGGAATTATCAGCTACTCTTTCAAGGAGAGAGGACCATGGCTCAAGGGAGAAGACAAGGCCATAGATGGTTCCTGGTCTTCCTCCTCCTCCTTCTCCTCTCCTCTTCCACCCCCTCTTATTTTAGAAAAGAGAGACTCAAACAATATGTTAGGCAAGGAGGACAAGCATCAGTGGAGGAGACCGTATACAAAGTACAAAAAAAAATAGTTGAAAAGACCATCAAATCATTTCATTGCAACTTATTCTTTTTTAACATTGAATAATTTCCCAGTTTTCTAGGATTCATAGGTACACACACACATACACACCTGATTTTGAAATATATACATATTTTCCCAGTGGGGCCTGGAACATGTATTCTATAGGCAAAACATACCATATACAATCTAATAAATGTATGTTGGGAAATATTTAAGGGAAAGAGTTTTGTTTTAATATTTTATTTTTATTTTTTATCTTGGGGGCTGCTGAAAAGGGGAAGGGGAAAAGGTAAGATTAAATTGTGTTCAATATTACTAAGCCAGTTAAAGACCAAGATAGAAATATCAGAATTTTTAAAAAAAGATGTGAAATCTCCTAACTTGACAACCATGGATCTTATCATGGAGCTAAAGAGATGGGATCCAGTGTAAGTCAAGTACGAGTCTCCACATTAATAGCAAGAAGTAAGCAAAATGATGGTTGAAACTACATGAAACCATCCCCAGATTCTAAAGGCTCCTTCCTGATACTGTCACCTCTGAAACTTTGGCATTTGCCTTCACTACCGTGACCTCCACACACATACCAGAGGTTTCACTTCTCTGTCTACTGGATTAGACCACAAATTAGTATACTAGTACTTGTTAATACTATGTCTTCTTTGACTTTGCATGCCTAGGTTGAATGCATGTTTAGTTACATACATGCATAATGTACTTAGTAAAGTACATTAACTTTAGTACAGTTGTTGTGACTTAAAGTATTTAATACTCCTGGAGGAGTACAGATATGGGGGCACATCCTGAGCATATATGGAGTACAACCTGGCAGCCAGGTTCCACAGGAAATGAAAGGCCTGGTTTGGAGATACCTTGGGTCTCTATGACCATCTATAGCCATATTATTCCTATTCTTTTTTTTCTCTCTGACTCCTTGATATTCTGTGTTTTCTCTCTTGTTCTTTTTGACCATTCCCCAATCCAAGTCGAGCTTTTCTTCAGCTTCTCTGGGCCCCTGGCTCTGCAAATCTAGTTTCCCATCTTGCTCCTGGTACCATTTTACTTTCTTGCTATTGTACATTCTGTTCTCTTGACCTGAAATGTCCTCCCTTGTTTTCCTATCTGAAACCACCCACTCATCCCTTAAGACCCAGCTCCAAAGTTTGATGTTCTATGAAGTTGTCCCTGGTTCCCCCAGGAAGAATTAATTATCTTCTTTATCTCCTTTTCCACCATAACTTTTTATTTGCATTTATGTTATAGCCCCTCTATAATGGATCAGGCTTTGCTGTTTCCACATGTTTCCCAGACCATGATGGGAGCTCCTAGAAAGCAGAGGCTTTGCCTTATTCTTCAGTGTGTGTGCACCATCTAGCAAAGAAGTGGCACATGTTATATGTTCCTCAAATGCTCAGAATTCAGCGAAGGAATGAAAACAGCATCTCAGGTCTGAGTCTCTGGGCTACTTGTCTAACTAACCAAGTCTTCACTTTCTGCAAGGTTCACCCCATTTATTCATTCTTCTTTCTTCTTTCCACTCTTCTTTACCTTCAACCAGAATCTTAAGCCTTTCACCTGGTGCTCTGGGATCCTGCTTCTCACCCAGGGCCCAGCTGCTGAATAACCATTACAAATTAGAATACACAGGTATTGTCATTTAGCATAAGTTTTCACAAAGCAGTATTCTGTCCATACTAAATAGTTAGTTATACTTGTGGGTACACTAGAAGGAGGGTATTTTTCAAATGATGAATCAATTAACCAATTAACTAGTGTGTAATGAGCCCCTATGCCATGCCTAGCACTAGTAGTATGGGGTGGAAGGTGAGGAGAAAGAGATGAATTAGTTTTATTTATATAGACTTGCCAGCATTTGACCCTATGAAAGGAGTTATTTATTTTATATAGCTGGAGTTGTTTAGTGGATGGTTATTGAAATGGCAAAGACCAGGGATGGGTGAATATAACCACCACAGGATTACTGAGGGAAGAATAACATGTGGTTGGGTTCTTAGGGGGCCAGGGAGCAGAACTTGCCTTGGTCCTTTAAGTGGGTAAGTCATGGGCTGGAGAGTACCACACCCCAATGCTGGAGGGCTGACTAAGCTCTATGGTTGGGGTGGACTGGCAAGAGCCTAGGGGAGGACTTCTGCTGGGGCCTGTGGGGAAGCAAGGCTGTACAGAGGAGGAGGGCCAGGTCACACAGGCCAGTTAAAGAATAAGCCTTGGGATATCATTTTGACGTGGCTATTGTAGGTTTTAGGACCCAGATTTTAGGACCCATCCACTAAGCAATTCCACAAAATTGTGTTTTGTGGAGATTAGACTCAAAATGTCCTAGGCCCGTGTGGAAAGCTCCTTTGCAGTAAATTCACCTTTTCAGAGTTTTTTTTTTTTTTTGATCCAGGGATACTAATTAACAATGAAGACATGTTCGATTTACTAATTTCCTCCAAAGGATATTTCTTTGAAGATTGTCTGGCCCCCCAATAAAGAAGGATTGAGAATAAGTTCCTTATTCTGCTTTAAATTTTGATGACATCTTCTGAGGCATATTCCAGCTCTGCACTGGGCCCTCAAAATGCATTCTTAGCACTCTTATCTCCGGTGGGATGTCTTGGTATTGGCTTCCCAATTAAATTGTGTCTGTAGAATGGTATTTCCTGACTAGAGCAATGACCCCGAGGTTGTAGTAGTTCAGAACTGCATCTCAGAAGTTCATTATACCCACTGTGTCCTGAAGATATGAGAAAGTCTTTTACTTAAATTGTTTTTTTTTGGCCAGGGATTTTACATTCAACTCATTGACTCAAGGATACATGGCTCCTGCACTGGTCTGCGGTGGGTTATGTGGGACCCTTGAGGCAAATTTACGGATCTAAAAACTGACAGCAAAACTGTTCTATCACAGCAGAGGGTGGTACCCTACTGAAAATCCTTTTATAAACGCAGACCATTGACATCATAGCTCATAATGAATTATCCAGTCTAACCCCCATTTATGCCATTGTTTTTATGTGATAGCCTGTTTTGAATTTCAAGTCAAAACCCCATGCATCCATTTTGTTCCTAGAGCGACTTCCGGAGAGGGAGTAAATCTTCACTTGTTCTCTTCACACTGGAACTCAGCCCTGGGAGTGGGCCCTGGGAGTCTGGTAACCAGGGACAATTCAGGTTTATCCCTTTTTGTCCTTTGTACCTGTTACTCATGCCTCCTTTCATTTTCCAAAGTTCACAGTTTGGCCAGAACAGTGAAACCCCAGAAAGGATGGCCGGAATTACCCTACTTCTGAGGCTCTAAGGGCCATAGCGGGATGGGGTGGGGGGAAAAGTGGGGGGTCTGGGGACCCAAGGAATGTCTGGGGAGGGGATGGCAGCCCGTGACTGCAGGCCCCACAGATCGCCTGTGACCATGCCAGCCAGCCGGGAAGGTTTTGGCAATGAGGTATAATGTGAGCGCTGCTTTCTTCTTTAGAAAAAGTGTTTGTTTCCAAAGAAAAGAAGAGGAAGAAAACAAAATAGGGAAAACCTGGGAAGCTCAGCGAAAATTGGGCTTAATGAGTCTACTCCTGCCACCAACTCTTCTCCCCTCTGGTAAGAGAGAGGCAGCAGGTTTTAGTCACTGAAAATTCCGATGACCACGGGAAGGAGGAAAATGCAGCCAGATACTCAGGGCGCGTGTTTGGCAGGCAGCTGCCTTCTCATCCTGGGCTGAGGCAGTTTTCTGCTGAACAAAAACTGGCTGTGAAATGTCAGCTTGGGAAGGCATTGTTGGGCCTCAACTTGTCACTCCTCCTCCTGGGGGTTTAGTGCAAAGAGGCGGCGGGGCAATCCCATCAATTCTGCCAGTGATTCTCCCTGCTGTCAATAGGGGTTATCATATCAATAGACCAACAAATAATTGCCTCCACCAAGGACTCCATTTCCCAGAGAAGCTAATCCCTAAGGGGGAGGGGGGAAGACAGCTAATGAACCACATCAGAAGGTGAAGCAGAAGGAAAATCTCTCTTAGGAATGTCCAGGCAGCGCATGCCTCTCCAGGAGATGATAAGGCAAAGGGGTGTGGGACTTGGAGAGAATCTCTAGCTGCAAACAAGCCTGAGGAAGGAGGGGAAAAAGAAGGAAAGAACAGAATCGGCTTTTTACCCTGTGCGCCTCATAAAATGAATGATCAAAAGTAAATTACAGACTTGCAAATGAGTGGTTAACGACGGAGACAATATGAGTGCAGAGAGAAGCTCATCAAAACACACTGGGCAAGAGCGGGAGAGGGAAGGACAGAATACAAATGACGCTCTATAAAGCTCGAGCATCACAGCAAACGGCCCCCAGCGGAGGGCCAGGGTCATTCCCCACACCTGTCAGGGGCAAGGGGAAACGTGCCGAGGCTCCTTTCAAAGGAGGAGGAGAGGAAGAGGCTGTGCATGGAGGAAAATAAGAAGGGGAAGCATGGTGGAGAGCAAGGGAACAATGGCACAGCGGCCCCTAGTTCCCTAGGAAGCTGATGAGAACAGTTCTCTCTTCCCTCTACAGTGTGGGACTTCAGGGGGTGGTGGGGTTAGGGGAGGGTAGAAGAGGCTCAGGGAGAACAGTATTCTTTGCAGCCATACACAGCCTCCCGCACCACAAATGCCCTGAATGGGGGAAGTCATAAAAGGGGGTGAGGTCACGGTCAGGGAGCCTCTGATTCACTTAAGATCCCTCTGAAGCCCCCAAGCCCCCCTCAGCTACCTAGTCCTTCAGCTGCTGCTCATTCCATGGAGACTTCAAAAAAACTGGAGAACTCAGGTTCTGGGAGCCTTTTAGTGGGAGGAGGGTACCAAAGCAGAACGTGCCAACACAGTTGGACGGGTAATCCTAGGGGTGCCGCCCAGTCACCTCTCCACTATTTTGGGGCAGGGTGGGGGACCAGAGGCGAACCACGAGAGCCGGCAGCTCTCAGGAAGATGGATGCTACTGCATACTGCAAAGTCATGCACGTTCACTGGACCATGGTTAATTACCGAACAAGTGATTTTGAAGCCCTAGGATGTACCAGGCTCTCTGCAAGATGTGGAGGGTGCACAAATGGTTATAATTGTCCCCTGTATTTAAGAAGCCTACTGTACAGTGGGAGAGAACAGATATATGAATAGAGATTTGCAAGAATAACTGCAAAAAGAGAACAACTAGCTGAGCATTGCAGGAGGCTTCACAGAGGAAGTGGCATAAGGTCTGGGTCTTAAAGTGCCAGATGAGGAGTGGGGTGAGGGTGGCATGCCAAGAAGAGGGTATAGAGGTGAGAATAGAGCACAATGTATTTAGAAAGTGGCAAGCAGCTCAGAGTAGCTTGAGAGCAGGAGATGAATGTGGGAGGTGAATCTGGAAAATTAAGATGAGGATAGATTGGGGAGGATTTTTAAGTTATGCTAAAGAGTTTGGATTTTATCCTATAGGGGAGCCCCTGGAGGTTCCCGAGTAGGGTAAAGGCATGATGGGATCTGTGGTTGGAAAGCCCTCCCTGGCAGCTGGGTAGAGGATGCACACACATAGAGATGCCTGGGGACATCTGTATTGTGGTCATTGGGTACATCTGCTGTGCCAGGTGCCTACCTGCCTGTACACAGGGACGAGTTCCAGCAGGTTCAGGAGCATGGGGGGAGTAGAATTGGCAGGGGCTATAAAGAGGTATTAGATTTCTCTGTCCCTCGCAGGGGAAGGGCCACCTGCTCCATGCAGGTTTGAGCCAAGCCACACAGTAGGTTGCTTTTCCACCTGCCCTTTAGGCTTAGGTGATAAATATTCAGCTCGAAGGCCATAAAGCGTGGAACTTAAAGAGCGAAGGAAACCCAGAGCACTTGCACTGGTATCTGCCCAGCAAATGCCTTAAAAAGCCAAGAAATCAAGAAGCTTTTCAATAGGTTTGAGTTTCTGATAAATTAGCAAAGACAAGGAAGATGGTCTCTTTGCTCCCCTTATCACTTAAGCATGACATTTGCCCTGATTTAATTTCCATTTGTTAACATTTGCAAAGGATGTTGGGACTGGAATTCTCTTGCTCTCCCCCGCCTTGATACTTAATTGATTCCTATTGATCCTTAGGTCACAGCTTCAGCGTCACTTCCTCAGAAGAACGTTTCCCAACTCTACAGACTGGCTTGGCCCTCTTATTTTTTTTTCTGTCCAGGACCTATCTCTTTACAGTTTTTTTTTTTAATTTTATTTTTTTTATTATTATGTTATGTTAATCACCATACATCATTAGTTTTTGATGTAGTGTTCCATGATTGTTTGCGTATAACACCCAGTTCTCCATGCAGAACATGTCCTCCCCAATACCCATCACCAGGCCAACCCATCCCCCCGCACCGCCTCCCCTCTACAACCCTCAGTTTGTTTTTCAGAGTCCATAGTCTCTCATGGTTCGTCTCCCCCTCCGATTTTCCCCCCTTCATTCTTCCCCTCCTGCTATCTTCTTTTTCTTTTTTTTAAACATATGATGTATTATTTGTTTCAGAGGTACAGGTCTGTGATTCAACAGTCTTAGACAACTCACAGTGCCCACCGTAGCACATACCCTCCCCAATGTCTATCACCCAGCTACCCCATCCCTCCAACCCCCCACCACTCCAGCAACCCTCAATTTGTTTCCTGAGATTAAGAATTCCTCATATCAGTAAGCTCAAATGATACATGTCTTTCTCTGATTGGCTTATTTCGCTCAGCATAATACCCTCCAGCTCCATCCATGTTGTTGCAAACGGCAAGATTTCATTCCTTTTGATGGCTGCATAATATTCCATTGTGTATATATATATATATATATATATATATACCACATCTTCTTTATCCATTCATCTGTTGATGGACATCTTAGCTCTTTCCACAGTTTGGCTATTGTGGACATTGCTGCTATAAACATCGGGGTGCACGTACCCCTTCGGATCCCTACATTTGTATCTTTGGGGTAAATACCCAGTAGTGCAATTGCTGGGTCGTAGGGTAGCTCTATTTTCAACTTTTTGAGGAACCTCCATACCGTTTTCCAGAGTGGCTGCACCAGCTTGCATTCCCACCAACAGTGTAGGAGGGTTCCCCTTTCTCCGCATCCCCGCCAACATCTGTCCTTTCCTGACTTGTTAATTTTAGCCATTCTGACTGGTGTGAGGTGGTCTCTCATTGAGGTTTTGATTTGGATTTCCCTGATGCCAAGCGATGTTGAGCACTTTTTCATGTGTCTGTTGGCCATTTGGATGTCTTCTTTGGAAAAATGTCTGTTCACGTCTTCTGTCCATTTCTTGACTGGATTATTTGTTCTTTGGGTGTTGAGTTTGATAAGTTCTTTATAGATTTTGGATACTAGCCCTTTATCTGATATGTCATTTGCAAATATCTTCTCCCATTCTGTCCATTGTCTTTTGGTTTTGTTGACTGTTTCTTTTGCTGTGCAAAAGCTTTTTATCTTGATGAAGTCCCAATAGCTCATTTTTGCCCTTGCTTCCCTTGCCTTTGGTGATGTTTCTAGGAAGAAGTTGCTGCGGCTGAGGTCGAAGAGGTTGATGCCTGTGTTCTCCTTTAGGATTTTGATGGACTCCTGTCTCACATTTAGGTCTTTCAACCATTTAGAGTCTATTTTTGTGTGTGGTGTAAGGAAATGGTCCAGTTTCATTCTTCTGCATGTGGCTGTCCAATTTTCCCAGCACCATTTGTTGAAGAGACTGTCTTTTTTCCATTGGACATTCTTTCCTGCTTTGTCCAAGATTAGTTGGCCATAGAGTTGAGGGTCCATTTCTGGGCTCTCTATTCTGTTCCATTGATCTATGTGTCTGTTTTTGTGCCAGTACCATACTATCTTGATGATGACAGCTTTGTAATAGAGCTGGAAGTCCGGAATTGTGATGCCGCCAGCTTTGCTTTTCTTTTTCAACATTCCTCTGGCTATGCGGGGTCTTTTCTGGTTCCATACAAATTTTAAGATTATTTGTTCCATTTCTTTGAAAAAAGTGGATGGTATCTTGATGGGGATTGCATTGAATGTGTAGATTGCTCTAGGTAGCATTGACATCTTCACAATATTTGTTCTTCCAATCCATGGAAGAATGTTTTTCCATTTCTTTGTGTCTTCCTCAATTTCTTTCATGAGTATTTTATAGTTTTCTGAGTACAGATTCTTTGCCTCTTTGGTTAGATTTATTCCTAGATATCTTATGGTTTTGGGTGCAATTGTAAATGGGATCGACTCCTTAATTTCTCTTTCTTCTGTCTTCTTGGTGTATAGGAATGCCACTGATTTGTGTGCATTGATTTTATATCCTGCCACTTTACTGAATTCCTGTATGAGTTCTAGCAGTTTTGGGGTGGAGTCTTTTGGGTTTTCCACATAAAGTATCATATCATCTGCAAAGAGTGAGAGTTTCACTTCTTCTTTGCCGATTTGGATGCCTTTGATTTCTTTTTGTTGTCTGATTGCTGTGGCTAGGAATTCTAATACTATGTTGAATAGCAGTGGTGATAGTGGACATCCCTGCCACGTTCCTGACCTTAGGGGGAAGCTCTCAGTTTTTCCCCATGGAGAATGATATTCACTATGGGTTTTTCATAGATGGCTTTTATGATATTGAGGTATGTACCCTCTATCCCTATACTCTGGAGAATTTTGATCAAGAAAGGATGCTGTACTTTGTCAAATGCTTTTTCTGCATCTATTGAGAGGATCATATGATTCTTGTTCTTTCTTTTATTAATGTATTGTATCACATTGATTGATTTGCGGATGTTGAACCAACCTTGCAGCCCAGGGATAAATCCCACTTGGTCGTGGTGAATAATCCTTTTAATGTACTGTTGGATCCTATTGGCTAGTATTTTGGTGAGAATTTTTGCATCCATGTTCATCAAGGATATTGGTCTGTAATTCTCCTTTTTGATGGGGTCTTTGTCTGGTCTGGGGATCAAGGTGGTGGTGGCCTCATAAAATGAGTTTGGAAGTTATCCTTCCATTTCTATTTTTTGGAACAGTTTCAGAAGAATAGGTATTAATTCTTCTTTAAATGTTTGGTAGAATTCCCCTGGGAAGCCATCTGGCCCTGGGCTTTTGTGTTTTGGGAGATTTTTGATGACTGCTTCAATTTCCTTAGGGGTTATAGGTCTGTTCAGGTTTTCTCTTTCTTCCTGGTTCAGTTTTGGTAGTTGATACATCTCTAGGAATGCATCCATTTCTTCCAGATTATCTAATTTGCTGGCATATAGTTGCTCATAATATGTTCTTATAATTCTTTGTATTTCTTTGGTTTTGGTTGTGATCTCTCCTCTTTCATTCATGATTGTGTTGATTTGGGTCATTTCTCTTTTCTTTTTGATAAGTCTGGCCAGGGGTTTATCAATCTTGTTAATTCTTTCAAAGAACGAGCTCCTAGTTTCATTGATCTGTTCTACTGTTGTTTTGGTTTCTATTTCATTGATTTCTGCTCTGATCTTTATTATTTCTCTTCTCCTGTTGGGTTTAGGCTTTGTTTGCTGTTCTTTCTCCAGCTCCTTTAGGTGTGGGGTTAGGTTGTGTATTTGAGACCTTTCTTGGTTCTTGAGAAAGGCTTGTATTGCTATATACTTCCCTCTTAGGCCTGCCTTTGCTGCATCCTAAAGATTTTGAACAGTTGTGCTTTCATTTTCATTGGTTTCCATGAATTTTTTTAATTCTTCTTTAATTTCCTGGTTGACCCATTCATTCTATAGTAGGATGCTCTTTAGCCTCCATGTACTTGCATTCTTTCTGACTTTCCTCTTGTGATTGAGTTCTAGTTTCAAAGCATTGTGGTCTGAAAATAGGCAGGGAATGATCCCAATCTTTTGGTACCGGTTGAGACCTGATTTGTGACCTAGGATGTGATCTATTCTGGAGAATGTTCCATGAGCACTAGAGAAGAATATCTGTTCTGTTGCTTGGGATGGAATGTTCTGAATATATCTGTGAAGTCCATTTGGTCCAGTGTGTCATATAAAGTCTTTATTTCCTTGCCAATCTTTTGCTTAGATGATCTGTCCATTTCAGTGAGGGGGGTGTTAAAGTCCCCCACTGTTATTGTATTGTTGTCAATGTGTTTCTTTGCTTTTGTTATTAATTGCCTTATATAATTGGTTGCTCCCATGTTAGGGGCATAGGTATTAACAATTGTTAGATCTTGTTGGGTAGACCCTTTAAGTAGGATATAGTGTCCTTCCTCATCTCTTATTACAGTCTTTGGTTTAAAATCTAATTTGTCTGATATAAGGATTGCCACCCCAGCTTTCTTTTGGTGTCCATTAGCATGGTAAATGGTTTTCCACCCCCTCACTTTCAATCTGGGGGTGTCTTTGGGTCTAAAATGAGTCTCTTGCAGACAGCATATGGATGGGTCTTGTTTTTTTATCCAATCTGATAGCCTGTGTCTTTTGATTGGGGCATTTAGCCCATTTACATTCAAGGTAACTATTGAAAGATAGGAATTTAGTGCCATTGTATTGCCTGTAAGGTGATTCTTACTGTATATTTTCTGTGTTCCTTTCTGGTCTATGTTACTTTTAGGCTCTCTCTTTGCTTAGAGGACCCCTTTCAATATTTCTTGTAGGGCTGGTTTTGTGTTTGCAAATTCCTTTAGTTTTTGTTTGTCCTGGAAGCTTTTTATCTCTCCTTCTATTTTCAATGATAGCCTAGCTGGATATAGTATTCTTGGCTGCATATTTTTCTCATTTAGTGCTCTGAATATATCCTGCCAGTCCTTTCTGGCCTGCCAGGTCTCTGTGGATAGGTCTGTTGCCAATCTAATGTTTCTACCATTGTAGGTTACATATCTCTTCTCCCAAGCTGCTTTCAGGATTTTCTCTTTGTCTCTCAGACTTGTAAGTTTTACTATTAGATGTCGGGGTGTTGACCTATTTTTATTGATTTTGAGAGGGGTTCTCTGTGCCTCCTGGATTTTGATGCCTGTTTCCTTCCCCAAATTAGGGAAGTTCTCTGCTATAATTTGCTCCAGTATACCTTCTGCCCCTCTCTCTCTTTCTTCTTCTTCTGGGATCCCAATTACTCTAATGTTGTTTCGTCTCATGGTATCACTTATCTCTCGAATTCTGCCCTCGTGATCCAGTAGTTGTTTATCTCTCTTTTTCTCAGCTTCTTGATTTTCCATCATTTGGTCTTCTATATCACGAATTCTCTCTTCTGCATCATTTATCCTAGCAGTTAGAGCCTCCATTTTTCATTGCACCTCATTAATAGCCTTTTTGAGTTCGACTTGGTTAGATTTTAGTTCCTTTCTTCAGAAAGTGTTTCTCTAAGAACTTCCATGCTTTTTTCAAGCCCAGTTAGTATCTTTAAATTCATCATTCTGAACTCTAGTTCCGACATCGTACTAATGTCTGTATTGAGTAGGTCCCTGGCAGTTGGTACTGCCTCTTGTTCTTTGTGTTGAGGTGACTTTTTCCATCTTGTCATTTTGTTCAGAGGAGAATAGATGAATGAGAGAACCAAAGGCTAACAGGGTAACAACGTCCCCAGAAAATATAAACTAAACAAATCAGAAAGACCTGAAATGGGGGAAAAGAAAGGGAAGGAAAGAAAAAAGAAAAAAAAAGAAAGAAAAAGAGAAAGATAAAAATAAACAAACAAAAACAAAACAAAACAAGAAAAACAGAATATGATCAAATATGATCAGGCTGGTGCATAGATCAGTGCCACACACTAGATTTGGGGCATACTTTGGTCTGTTAGAAGAAAGTGCCTCCCCAAATTTTAAAGAAAGAAAAACTTATATATGTACAAAAATAAGGGTTAATATGATGAAGGGATGGAATATGACTGTAAAGATGAAAATTATAGATTTTATAAAAGGAATTGATAAGATAAGAAGTTGGTTGAAAAAAGAAAGAAGAGGATTTAAAAAAAAAGGGAGAGAATGTGATCAGGTAGGAGACTAGAACAAAGCCATACACTAGAGATTTAGGGTATATTTTGATCTGTTAGAAGAAACTGTATCCCAAAATTTTAAAGAGAGAACAACTTATATATATATATACCAAAAATAAGGGTAACTACTATAAAGGGATAGAATATGACTCTAAAAACGAAAAATAAAAAAGATTTTTTAAAAAAAGGGATTGATAAGATGTTGGTTGAAAAAGGGAAAAAAAAATTAAAAAAAAAAGACAGTTAAAAAAAAATTAACTTTGAAAGACTAAAGAATCATGGTAAAAAAGCCATGGATTCTATGTGCAGTATTCCCCTAGCCCTGGAGTTTTGCCGTTCTCATTGATTGGTAAATGTGGCCTTGGCTGGTGGTTCTCGCTGATCTTCTGGGGGAGGGGCCTGTTGCCGTGGTTTCCAAATGTCTCTGCCGGTCGCGGAATTGCCCCGCCCTTCCCGGTCTGGGCTAAGTAATCTGCTCGGGTTTGCTCTCAGGAGGTTTTGTTCCCTGCAAGCTTTCGGTACAGCTTTGGAGGCTGAGAGCGAAAATGGCGGCCTCCCAATCTCTGCCCCAGAGGAGCCAAGAACTCGGGGCTCCACTCCTCCGTGAGCCTCCGGAGAAAAGCAGTCAATCACTCCCATCTTCCCAGTCTCCGGCCGCACTCCATGCTCACCCGGCCTGTGACCAAGCATTTCTATCTCTGGCACCTGACTCGGTATGGAGTCTCCAAACCCAGCAGATCCCTGCAGTGCGCTCCCACGCCACTCCTCCCAGGGGAGGAAGGAGAGTCTCCCTGGATCTGCCGCTTGTTGGGTCCCTACTGGAGGAGCAGTGGCCCAACTGTGCCGCGGATCATGGTTTATGGCAACCTGGAGCTGAGAGCCCGCTCCTTGGCTCCGTCTCTGCAGCCGGCTTCCCTCCTCCGATACCTGGGAGCTTTGCTGCACTCAGGTACCCCTGGTCTTTCTGTGACCCCAAGGGTCCTGAGACCACACTGTCCCAGCGAGCGTTCCACCCACCCACTTAGCCACTGGAGTGACGTCCCTCAGCAGAGCGGACTTCTAAAAGTTCCGATTTTGTGCTCTGCGGCTCTATCACTTGCCAGAAACTGTCGGCGGAGGCCCCCTCCCCCACCGTCTATCCTCCTGAATATCACCTCGGATTCACTTCTCCTCACATCCTACCTTCCAGAAAGTGGTCGCTTTTCTGTTCAGAGAGTTGCTGCTATTCTTTTCTTTGATCTCCTGTTGAGTTCGTAGGTGTTCAGAATGGTTTGATCCCTATCCAGCTGAATTCCTGGGACCGGACGAAATCCAGGTCTCCTACTCCTCCACCATCTTGCTCCTCCCTCCAGGACCTATCTCTCTAGCAGTGACCTTGTTTTTGATTTTCTTCCCTCCCTCCCCCGTCCCTTCTTTCTACTTCAAAACATATCTGCCCCATGATACGTTCTCCCAAGGCCAAAGGACTTGTGAATTGACTGCTGAAAGCCATAAGTAAACAAATTCAAATATAATATTAGGACTGAACATGGCTAAGTGTGTTAATTTCTTGCATTTATTACTGGTTTATGAGATGCCCTCATCCCCAGTAGAAAGGGCTACCTGGCCTAAGGGAAAAAAATAGAGATATTCTGACTTGGTGGATCTTCCTCATCAACTTTCAAGTCCCATATCCACTATGTAAATCTATTATATGACCCAAGAGACCCTCTTATCTCTGAGAGCTCTACCACTTCCAAGGCATGGGCTGGAACATGTACTCCTAGTCCCCAAGGAATGGAGACTACTAGTTGCTGAAAAATATTCTCTCCTGTTCTTTACACATGATTGTGTTAGGGGAAGCAATGTATCCAACTGTAAAGAATACATTTCCTAGCCCCTTGGCTCCTGGAGGTGGACATATGGTACAGTATGGCCAATAAGATCAGTGGAAAGTAATTAGGTGGGCTTCTGGGAAAACTGTATAAGGGGTACTAGACTCTTCTGGCACATACACTCTTTGCACTTCCCTTATCCTGGAGCTAGAATGTGATGGCTGGAGCTGGAGCAGCAATCTTGCAACCACGAGGCAAATCAAGCAAATTCCACAGAGCTTGGCTTGGATATCCCTGAGCCACTAAACCAATGTCAGCAACTGCCTACATCTGGATTTCTCACTAAGTGAGAGCAATAAACTCCGATCTTGTTTAAGCCATTATATGTTGGGGTTTTTCTGTTATGTGCAGTAAAACTCAGTCCTGAACTGACATACCCATCATGTTTTGAGGGCCCCTGGTGAGTAAGTCAGCCAATGCTATGAGTGCCTGCAGTGTGCAGCACCTTATTAGGCACTAGGAGACTTCTTTCCTAGTGAGATGAGCACCAATAAGTAAGTGCACTTGTGTCATTGGGTCCAGTAGGCACCACTAGACCAAGCTCCTGCCCTTCCTCTAACCCCATTTCATACTGTCTCTTCCTCTTCACCTGCAATAGTCTCCAGTCCCATTAGTCAAATTTGGGGAACACACATTTTCCCAGGTCATGGTCTTGTGCTCATTGTTCTTCTTGCTTGGTGTTCTTTCCTCCCTCTCCATCTCTCCCCCAGCTCTGAAGGGCCTCTCAAGTCTTACCATAAATGCTGTCTGATATTTAAAATAAGCCCTTTCAGGGGGCATCTGGGTGGCTCAGTCGGTTGAGCATCCGACTCTTGATTTTGGCTCAGGTCATGATCTTGGGGTTGTGGGATGGAATCCCACTTGGACTCTGAATTCAGCAGGGAGTCTACTTGGGATTTTCTCTCTCCCTGTCCCTCTGCCCATCCCCATGCTTATGTGCCCCCCTCTCAAATAAATAAATAAAATCTTTAAAGAAATAAGCCCTTTCTTGTTGCCCTCATTATTTCCATCTGAAGGCTTTTTTGGCTTGTTTTATTCACAGCACTATCGTGATTTGAAACTTTTATTATTTTTTTGTTTATTATCTTTTCGATCAGTTTCTCTCTGTGCATCCTCCCGCCCCCCTCCTATCTGAGGACTACAAACTCTCTTAGTCCCTGGAGAGCATCTCACATGGGGTCAACATAAAGGAGATGCTCAGTAAGTACAGCTCATTCTCATTATGCATGGATCCCATATTTGTGAAATCACCTGCTCACTAAAACTTATTTGTAACCACCTAAATTAATAGCTACTATGCTTTTATAGTTATTCACAGACATGTGCAAAACTGAAAAATGTGGGTCATCTCATATGCATGTTCCCAGTTGAGGTTAAACAAGATGATGCTCTGCCTTCTTGTTTCAGCTCTCAAACATGTGTCTTTTTTGTGGTCTGTTTAGTGTTGTTGTTGTTGTTGTTGTTGTTTTTAACATTTTTGTGTTTTTTATTTGTGTTTTGCTGTGTAAAATGGCCCTCAAGCATAGTGGTGGAGGGTTGTCCAGTGATTCTATGTGTAAAAAGGCTGTGATGTGCTTACTGACACATAAATATATATAGTGCCAGATGAACTTTGTTCAGGTATGAGTTACAATGTTATTGGCTCTGAGTTCAGTATTAATGAATCAACAATATATACTGAACAAGGTGTCTCTAAGCATAAAATGAGGTTTTGTATTGACGGCTTAACAAAAATTTTATGAGCAAAGGCTTGCAGGAGCCTAGCCCTGTACGTGCCCCCCTAGGAGCAATGGTTCAGAGTTCTCCAGTTCGGTGTTCACAGTGACACAAGTAACAAGGATGGACTATATTTGTTGATGAATGTTAATGTTCGTGCAGGGGGTGGTATGCGCACAGGGGAGAGAGTGGGGATTCTCAGCATCATAGCCAATGCCTAGTCAGGCCCCATTATTTCTACTCTCAAGCTGGCAGATCTGGAGATGTTTTTTGTAGGAAGAAGGAGGTTTCTTTAATTCTCTTGGCACCATCCCGTGGAAGGACTGTAGCAGGATGCCCCGGAATCCACAAGGTGCCCTGAGGTGGTGATGTTTTTGGAAAGGGAATTAAGAGCCAGCACCTCTCTCTGCCTGCCTGTGTCAGACAATTATAGAGAAGAAGAATGACAAGGGGAAATGAAAAGGAAATGGGCTGACAGCCTGCAGAGTGGTATTTCAACTCCAACACAAAACATTCAGTAGTAATTATAGAATAACCTTCATTTAAATGCAAATAAGCCTGTAATTAAGATAAGGGACCTACCATTTGCCAGCGTTTTTGTTATTTCTTTTTATTTTTTAAATTTTTGGGGGGTGACAATTACGGTTTCTCAGACGTTCCCCTGCTTTATTGATGAGTAGTCATTATGTTTATGGATTGTGTTGTGAGTGCAATATTTGGATAACTGCAGGATAGAAATTAGTGTCACTTACTTTCAGCTGCCCCCAGCAAAAGAGAAAAATTGTGTACAGTGCATAATGTTGACATAAGCAAAACTTCCTAAGTGGCATGGCTCTGGACGACATCACATAATGTGGTATCCCAGATCACCAAGAGCCTAAGACAAATGCATTGAGTCCAGAATTACGGAAGGAAACAAACAGCTGTCTTGATGACTTCTAGCAGAGCTGCTGAGCCCTTGCAAAGCTGCAGAAATTGCACCAAGTGTTTCTTCTTGGTTGGAAATGGGCAGAATGAAGGATAGAATTTTTAGCCGTTTTCTCAATAGGATCTTCAGAGGGGGAAGATGACTATCTGGCTGTGGTCTGCATATTAGTCTGTGCCACGGGACGAGTCTCCTCACCTCTTTTGCCAAGTTAATATTGATCACTTCACTTATCACCTGCTATTAATTCTGATGGACTTCCACCCTGGATTAGGAAAAGTGAGATCCCAAACAAACCAAACGGGCTACTTGCTGCTGGGTAAGCAGTGATTCATTCATTTCTTCAAGAAATACACCCCCTCCCCCCATCATGCTTTGCTTTGCTCTTATTTTCTTCTCTTTTTCTTTTCTCTTCTCTTTTCTTTTCTCTTTCTATCTCTCTCCCTCCCTCCCTTCCTTCCACTCTCCTTTCCTTCTTTCCTTCCTTTCTTCCTTCCATCCTTCCTTCCTTCCTTCTTTCCTTCCTTCAATCCATCCATCCACCCATCTACTAGTGTCAGAACTATTCTAGATGCTTGGGAAATACAGCAGGGAACAAACAGGCATCAATCTGAAATAAAGCATCCAAAGCATTCTGTGGGTCACTTCCACAGGCACATCTGGCTACTATTTGTGGAAGGTGTGGTCCAACCACCCAAACCAGTTCTTGCTGCCACTTTTCCTTAACTCATTGACTAATGTTGAGATGGAAACCTTCTTTTTTGCTGGAAAACCTCAGAAGCAGGGTGTTTGAGAGCAGCTAAAAGGTCCAGCAAGTTCAATTTATTCTTTTAATTAGCAAGGGGGTTGCTTTAATAGTTCATTAACCATCACCTAATTAAAGAAAACTTTCCCCCCTAAATTATACAGAACTCAAACAAGAACTTTCTAAGATGTTGTTCTTTTCCAGAGGTTTGTTAGGCAGTCTAAATGCTATGCTATATTCTTTAGGAAGTAGTTGGATAGGTGCCATCTCAGCTTTTTTTTTTTTTTAATTGTGCTTTGAAAGGATACAGTATTTTCCTAGACTCATGTGCTGAATCGGAGAAGCTTGGGACAATAAGCTTAGCAACAGGAGCAGAGCCAAATTCAGATGGCAAAGCTAACAAGTCTGACTTGCACAGATTTCTCACCCCCCATCCTCACCTGTCCTCTGCCACTTTCCTGCTCAACACCAAGAAGATTTTATAAAAAATTATGTGCTTTCAATGAACACACCTTCGCCTGAAAGGTGATTCCATAGCTTTCCTTAGGCTCTCTTTATCTCTATTGAGTGTCATCTGTTTGTCTGGCTATAGATGTTTCCCATGGAACCTCAGATGCCCTTGATAGAGTTTACACACTGCTACCTAAGACTGAAATGTGTTTGATGGATTAACTGGGGAACTTACAAAACTTTAATGTATTTTTTTAAAGTGTCTAACTTTGTATCCTCTGGGGTGATTGTTAACTTCAAAAGCCATTTCAAGGTTCAATAAAACTAATAGAGGTGAGATGCGCCTAGTAGAGCATTCTCAGATCCCTGTTCTCACTATTCTTTATCACCCACATGATGAGCTTGCTAAGCAGTTCTGCAGTAGCCACAGATAATGTACACTCATCCTTTACCTTAACGCAAATGACACCTCCTCCACGGAGCCTTCTCTAATCTCTCCTGAGAACACTAGAATTAATTAGGTATTCCTTCTTCACCTCTACACCTCCTCCTCTTCGCCAAAAAAAATGCTTCCTGACTGCTACCAATAGGTCCTCCATATTTCTTAAGGTAGGAAATGGATCTTAAAAGTTGTTGAAACTTACTATTTGGGCAATCATATGCAACTTCTAATTCCAGGGTGGGACCTCCAAGGTCCTTCCAGGGTGGGTGTGTGCTGCCAAGCTTCCTTCCTACGGCAGGGGTCACCTTGTCAAGCATTGTATTCACACAGCTTTGAGGCAGATGTCACCGGCAGTTCTTAGGAAGCCCTGGGGCGGGGGCAGGGGGAGGAATCATCTAATTTCAGATACTTCAGACTTAGATATTCTGTTTAATAATTAAGTAAGGCTATCTTCAGCTGTGAGTTTGGAGAGAATACCATGAAGTTAATTAGTTTTGGATTCCTCTAGTTGGAGCCAGAGAGTTGAGCAGGGGGACGAAAACTTGGAGGAAGGGGGATGGACACGTTGAAGGGACCCCCGACCTGGGAGGTCAGTGAGCGCCAGTCACATGGCAAAAGGTTGAGAAAAGATGTGACCGTTCATGACCCCTATGGGGAGACTAATCAGTGGATCCTGGGAGAGTTATATATCATAATTTCATTTTAATTTTCTTTTATAATTTTTGTAGTTTATTTCTTCCCTGAACTTCAGTCACATTTCTAAACCATCACCATGCCGGGTGAGCTGTGCTTAGAGCCACAAAGGAGGTATTTACATCTTCACTTTGGAAAAAAAGGAGGTGGAGGAGGGTTGTGGCAGTGTTGGGAAGCAGCTCTGAGAAATCTGAGGGAATGGGCAGAAAAACCTGGAGCAGTGAATTAGAGAGAAAGCTGATGATCAGCTATGAAGATAGATTTGTGCCAGGTTTAAGTACTCCCACTTGGGGAAGGGGCTGGATTTCTTGCAGTTATGCAGACAGGGGCTCAGTATAATAATGGGGCTCTATAATTTAGTATCCAAATGAATGAGAAGCCCTACCTGCCCTAGGAGGGTTTTTTTTTGGGGGGGGGTGAATTTACCTGTTCTCTGGCTTCCACCAGTTGAAGATAGATCCAAGCGCCCACCTAGAGATCAAAATGCAGCATTTGATTCATTACTGGCACATCTAGATTGGAGAATATAGGAAAATTCACTTACCTTAAACTTTGGGACCTGCAGAATCTTGGCATGGGTTTGGACCATCAAGTTGCAGTAGGATGAAGTAGTGGTAAACATGAAAGATGTTTTTAGATATGTGCAAAAATATTTTGGGGGTTTGTTGCATACCTTGAAATTATTGGGAAATGTTCAATTCAGCTACAGAGTGGTGGTATATATATATTTGCCATCCAAGTTCATCCAAGGTCCCCCTAATTCTATCCTTGTATTCCTGAGGGGTCTGTGGACCTCAGATTAAGTCATCCCTTCTTGGGAAGAAACTTAATAAGCGAGGAAAATATCAACAAACATTTTTTAGAGATTAAGTAGGCTGCAAAGACCTAGATAGCTTAACTACCCCTCCAGATGTTTCTCCACAGGGATGAAAGTCAATGAAGGTGGAGGAAGGTGTCTTTCGGGCCTTAGACACCCTGCTATACCCCTTGCCCTGCCCCAGATCCACCATGACTTGGGTTTTTGTTTGTTTGTTTGTTTGTTTGTTTGTTTTCTTCACTAGCTCACCATGCTTTCAGCAGCCTCCCACAGCCTGCCTCATTCTGAATTTTACATTGTTCCTAACTGAGAAAAGCTCATTTAGTTTCCCCTCACTCTCTCCTGAAGGGAAAGCAACACAAACACACAAAAAATGATGAGTATCTTTCCAGATGCAGACAAATTCATCTCTTTCTGGGACATTTTATTTTTACTTTTGGCAGCAGGGGTACACTTGTTCAGCAACCCCCAAGGATGGCTCCCCACAAAGGATGGGAGAAGGAACACCCGCAAAGGTCACTATCTCAACAGATCACCTGCTGCTGTGAGGACCGCAGGGAATGGAATAGTCAGAAAAGCACATGGTTGTTAGGGTGGGCCTTTTATTTACCTTCTTGGCTAACACATTGGAGAAAAAGCCCTTCTGTGACGTTGTTGTCACCTTTATCAAATTAGCTGTATTTGCATATGGCAGGGACTATGAATGTCAGCATGAACCATTAGCCAAGTGCCTACTATGTGCAGGGCACTGTACATGGTTCTATGTTGGCTGCAAAGAAGAATGCAATGGTAAGTAACAGTCAATATCAGCTTGTCCCCCACCTTCCTCCCACCACAGATATTGTCATGGTTAATTTTACGTGTCAGTGTAGCTACGCCATGGTGCCCAGGTGTATGGTCAAACATTATTCTGGATGTTTCTATGAGGTTTTTTTGAATGAGATTAATGCTTAAATTGGTGGACTTTAAGTAGATTGCCTTCCTTAACTTGGGTGGGCCTCATCCAATCAGCTGGAGGCCTGGACCGAACAAAGTCTGACCTCCCACAAGCAAGGAGGAATTCTGCCAGCAGATGACTTTCTGGCTGGAACTACAACACTGAATCTCTCCTGGGTCTCCAGCATGCTCACCTTCCCTGTAGATTTTGAACTTGCCAGCTTCCATGATCATGTGAGCCAATTCTTCAAAATAAATATTTTCTCACACACACACACAATTTTTAAATTTTCAATTGAAGTATAGTTGACATAAAATATTCCGTTATTTTCAGGTGTACAATGTAGTGATTCAACAATTATACACATTGTGAAATGCTCACCATGATAAGTGTATTGCAATATTATTGACTGTATTCCCTATGCTGTGCTTTTTATCGTGTGACTTATTTATTTTGTAACTGGAGGTTTGTGCCTCTTAATCCCCTTCATCCATTTCAACCAACCCCCTCATATCCCTCCTCTTTGGCAACCTCCATGCTAAATGAAATAAGCCAAACAGAGAAAGACAAATACCATATGATTTCACACACATGCACACACGCGTGCGCGCGCACACCCACACACACACATTTGATTCTATTTTTCTGGAGAACCCTGACTGATAGAGATATTTTACATCTTTCTCTTTCATCTGATTTGTTACTTTTAGGGCACGTCTCCTCTCCAGGGGAAGTTGCCTATGATGAGGTTCTCCTATAATAGCACCGCTTTCTACTTCCTTAGAGACTTGGTGGAGAAATTAATCTATATCTTTAATAGCAGGCTTGGATTTCTGCAGGAGCATCTAAACTTACAGAAATCATCTTTGACTTAAGCAAAGTAATAAGCAAATGAAAATTATTGTAGAATACTTAATGATTTCCTTCCTTCCAGCATATTTGGGGTAAAGAGTGATTTTTTTTTAATCTTACAGTATGATTGTTATAATCCTTGGCTACAGAGAAAGGCCTAAATCCCCCATATGTCTGTTTGGGGTTTAGAAGGAATAGGGTCTTGGGGCACCTGGGTGGCTCAGTTGGTTAAGTGTCCAACTCCTGATTTTGGCTCAGGTCATGATCTCAGGATTGTGAGATTGAGGCCTGCATTGTGCTCCATGCTGGGGGTGGAGCCTGCTGAAGATTCTCTCCCTCTCCCTCTGCCCCTCATCCCCCCACTCTGATTAAAAAAAAAGAAGGAGAAGAAGGAATAGGGTCTAACTAGTAAACGGACTTTGGTTCTGCTGACTTCCTGCTGTTCCTAGTCCACACACTGTCCTCGGGGGTGCTCATCCTAATCCATGACTTCAGTTACCAATGTCATGCTGATGACTGTTATGGCCCAGACCAGCTCTGAGTCCCAGATCTATATATCCAATGTATCTTTTCTTCATTTGAGTATCTCATGGGCCTCTTAGTGTTAACATGTTCAAATCTAAGTGCATCATCTTTACTACAAATTCCAAATCCTATCCCCTTCCTGTATTCTCTGACTCAGTAACTCTGCTTCTGCTTGCCCAGTTGTCTAAACGGGAAACCTGGGCTCATTAATATAGTTTAAAGCCACATCTTTTTCTTCCTTCCTTTTCAATTTTTTTGGTACAGTTCTTAATCTGTTCAGCACTGGATTATTATGGCTGTCTCTTCCCAGGTAGCTCCTTTTCTCTTTCATTTTACCCTCCAAACTGCTAACACAATGACCTTCCCAATGTGCAAATAGTTGTCTAGGTTTTTCAAGTCCTATAAAGGCTTTCTATCAATTTAAGGGTAATGTTCAGACCTCTCCGCATGGTGTATTAGTTATCTATTGCTGCATAACAAATAATCCCAAGATTTAGTGGTTTAAAGCCACAAAACATTAGTATGTCATATAGTTTCTGAGTATCAGGAAGCTTGGACTAGCTTAACTGGGTGGTTCTAGCTCAAGGTCTCTCATGAGGTTGCAGTTAAGCTGTTGGCTTGGGCTTCAGTGTCTGCAGACTTGACTGGGGCTGGAAGATCTACTTCCAAGCTTACTCACATGACTATTGGCAGGAGTCTTCAGTATCTTACCACATGGGTCTCTCCATTGGAAGAGATGCTTTTCCCAAAGTAAGTATCTGAGAAAGAGAGAGGGGTGAAGGGGGAAAGGGGATGTGGGGGCAGGAGGAGCTCAAGATGGAAGCCTCAGTCTTTTATACGCTATTTTCAGGTGTGATATACTCGCTTTCATTGGATGCTATCAGACACACCAACTTTGGTAGAACACAGGAAGACTACACAAATGTCCAGATACCAGAACATAGGTCCTTTGTGGAGCCATCTTGGAGGCTGACTAGTGTATATGGCATTTAGAACTTTCAAAGATCTTGCTTTTGCTTATTTCTCCAGCTTCTTTTCTTATTGGACTGTGTCAGTCTCCATCATCACTATTAACTACTTCCTCACACTGTGGTCTTTAGTCACACTAAACTTGCAATACATTGTGTCTTTCAAAACTCTTTGCCATTACATGCAATCCACTCTGCCTAAAAAATCATTTTAACTCTCTTTATTTTGCCTGGATGACTGGGTCTTGCCTTTTATGACTCCCTACTGCCAAAGGGCCTCTAGTGACATCTCTTTACCCCCACTGTATATCTTTCTCTTTGCTTTCACAGCACCCTACATCCACCCCTCTCATACTACTTTAAAATCTATCATAATTATTGGTTTATGAATCTCCGATATTCACCTGTGATGTTCCTGAGTTCAGAGATGGTGGATTTTTTATCATCCATTTTATTCCCGATGTTTCTTAAAATTCTGAAATGTATTAGGAGTTCAGCAAATGTGTGGTGGATAAGTGAAGAAATGAATGCACAGTTTGCTGCAGAATATGAATTTTAGGGAGGAAAGAATAGAAGGTTTTGTGTCAAATTTTATTATATATCACAATTTTATGGGTCGGGAATATGGGAATGCTCTTCTTTGAAATTCTGTTCCATGTGGCATTGAATGAAGTCACTTAGTAGTATTCAGCTAAAATATGAGCTTGTCTGGAAAGTTAAAGATAGATTCTTTCCCATGACTGGCACCTTATTAACCATGGCTAAAAGATTGGGCTCAGCTGGGAGTTTGGCCTCACTTGCAGCTTGGGGTAGTCAGAATTCTTATAGGGCAGCTCAGGGGTCTTCGAGAGAGTTCCAAGGAAGCGAGGAAGAAGCTGCAAGTCTTCTTCTGACCTAGCCTTGGAAGCATCACTTACATTGCATTTTATTGGTTCAAGGAAGTCAGAGAGGCAGCCCATCTCCAAGGAGAGGAGACTAAAAGTTTGTGAGCAGCAGGTGGCATGGCTTATTGGGGGCCAACTTTGGAAATTAGCTTCCCAAACTATAATCAACTATTGCCATATTTTACCTATCCTTAGTTTCTCTGCTATTATTCTGAAAGCGTAATTTTCAAATGTTTTCATCTGGTTTTTATTAATAAGGAGCAATGGGGGTTTACTATTATACATTTAGGTCGATGTGTAGCTGGATAAAAATTTTATCTATACAATGTTCACCATAAAATACATGTCAACCTTTAGTGAGTTTGGCATGTAAGAGGACAACAAGGTACCCAGGAAAACTGGAGCACTCAGAGCAGGTGAAGCAGTGGTCTGGAAGGGGCAGGGCCTAGAAGGGCAGGTGAAGAGCCTGGCTAGAATTTTAAGTCACTTTCCTCAGAACCCTAGGCCCTTATCCATAGGATTCCTTCCTATCCTATCTTCCTCATGCAGTTGTTGAAATAGAAGCAAGTGACATTCTGTTGGTGGGAATGCAAACTGGTGCAGCCACTCTGGAAAACAGTATGGAGGTTCCTCAAAAAGTTCAGAATAGAGCTACCCTATGACCCAGCAATTGCACTACTAAGTGTTTACCCCAAGGATACAATGTAGTGATCTGAAGGGGCACACCAATGTTTATAGCAGCAATGTCCACAATGGCCAAACTATGGAAGGAGCCCAGACATCCATCAACAGATGAATGGATAAAGAAAATGTGATTAGATAGATAGATAGATAGATCGATAATGGAATATTACTCAGCCATCAAAAAGAATGAAATTTCGCCATTTGCAATGACCTGGATGGAACTAGAGTGTATTATACTAAGCAAAATAAGTCAGTCAGAGAAAGACAAATACCATATGGTTTCACTCATTTGTGGGATTTAAGAAACAAAACAGATAAACAGAGGGGAAGGGAAGGAAAAATAAAATAAGATGAAAATTGAGAGGGAGGCAAACCATAAGAGAAACTGAATTCTAGGAAACAAACAGGGTTGCTGGAGGGGAGGTGGGTGGGCGGATGGGGTAATTGGGTGATGGACATTAAGGAAGGCACTTGATGTAATGAGCACTGGGTGTTATATGCAACTGATGAGTCAGTATATTCTACCCCTGAAATTAAAAAAAAAAAAAAAAAATACATGTTAACCTTGAAGTAAGTGTATACTGGTATGACAGAGGGCTCTGTTCTTCATACTGCAACATTTCAATTGATAAGTTGATAAGGATTCTCAACTGCAGGGATATCTCTTTCCTAGGGGTGTTTTGGAGGTGTACAGGGTTATTTTTGATTGTCACAAGGACAATCAAATGTTGTCGCTAATACTTAATTGCATCCTGTGATAATATGGAACAGTCCATACAGCAAAGAATTATCCTGTCCAAAATTTCATTGGAACTCCTGTTGAGAAACACTGAATACATAAAGATAAGCCTCCCATATTTGCTAATGTCATGACCTAATATGATTATGATAGGAGAGTATTGGCTCACTAGCAGATTATATGGGAAAAGAAAACATAGAGATTTTAGTTGGATGTAAGCTTAATAGGAACCAACACCATGATGTGTCTGCCAAAAATTTCTGTTATCTTAAGCTATATTTAATAGAGATTTCAATCTGGAACACAGAGAGCTATATTGATAGAAATTTCAGGCCACTATACACTGGTCAGAGTAGCCTTGGAGTTTTATGGTTGCTTCTGGGAACCTGGTTTTAAGAGTGGCATAGATAAATCAAAGAATGGCCACCAGGAGGACAGAGGGTCTAGAAGTTGTGCCTTATGAGTGGGAAACATGACAACTATCTTCAAATATTTGAAATATTGTGTGGAAGAATGATTAAACATATTCTTTGAGATTCTAGAAAGCAGAATTAGGATAAATGAAGGAAGACTTTTCTAATAATTAAAAGTTTGTCAAAAAATGGAGTGTTTTGCCTTGTGGGATAATTAACCCTGGTTGAATGTCCCTGTAGAAAGTGGACTGCTATAGCCCAGGGGGTGATTTTAAATGAGCTGAGTATTATGAAGGGGACTCCTGTATGGAGTGGTGTCCCTAAGTCATCTTCCATTATTATTATTATTATCACTATTATTATTTTAGGATTCATAGACTCATAGTCATGAAATACTTGTGGACATGCTTCTCTATAATTTTATAATAATGCCTCAGCTCTTAATGCTTTTCTCTGGCTTTGTAACTGCAAATCAGTCCCTTAAGCTATCTAAACTTTTATTTCTTCAATCATAAATTAGGAAATCATTGTGCCCAACATATTTTCCTAATTGGATAGCTACGATCGTCAAATTACATAATAGTTTTAAACTGTGAAGTGTATAAAAATGTAAGGGAATATTTTGTTGTCCACAAAAAGCTGTGGACAGTTGCTATAACTATCTTATGTCCAAGAAAAATGATTTAACATTCATTCTGAAGGCCATTCAAATGACTTGTAATTGTTCTCCCTTTTTTTGATAAGGTGTGAAGGTCTCTAATAGCTGTCAACAAAACGTCATGTGGAGCGATTTAAGTAGCACTTACTGTTCTCATATTGGCTGGCCTTTATTTGGTCCAATATAGAGTACAACTTCAGAACAAGGGAGGAGACAAGAAGGGGTGAAGGGGAGCGATGTTGGATAAGCTTTTACTTAACTGATGTTTATTTGGGGGGAAATGCCATCATCATTATCTTCAAAAAGCAAACTTGTATTGGCATTTACTGTCTTTCAGATGGCTCCATAGTTAATGAAACTGTCCAAATTCCCCTGTTTGTTACAAGTGTTCAATAACAAAAATTCAACTGAGTAAATGTAAAGATCAAATCAGCTTTATTCAATGATTCATAAATTGGGCAGCATCCCATCTAGCAAATAGGAAGGAGCTCCATGGAGCTGCAGAAAAAGAAAGGGTTTCAAGGCAGAGAGGGAGGGGAAAAAAGGAAAGTACTAGCAAAGAATGCATTATTTCAGGCAAGGTTGCCCTCCTAGGAGGAACAGATGTGGTCTATCAGTAGACTACCTCCTAGTGCTGACCAGGAAATTCCAGTTTGGCTGGTTGCAGATCACATTTCTGGGAGATGCTGAAGCTGCCCTGAGGTCAGGTGTTAGGTCTTCGTGGGGATTAAGATAAGTGACTCTGTTTTGGGCTGTCTCCTTTTTTTTTTTTTTTTTAAAGAATTTATTTATTTATTTGTCTGAGAGAGAAGGAGAGAAAGCACAAGCACAAGCAGGGGGAGCGGCAGGCAGAGGGAGAAGCAGGCTCCCCTCTGAACAGGGAGTCTGATGTGGGACTTGATCCCACAACCCTGGGATCATGACCTGAGCCAAAGGCAGATGCTTAACCAACTGAGCCACCCAGGCGTCCTGGGCTGTCTCCTTTTTAACACAAAAAATTATCAAAAAGAAAAAAACCACATCAACTTAACCTACTTTTGTTATTGTTGTTTTTAAGAGATACAAGTTAGCAGGATTAGCCTCAACAAGCCCTTCTAAATTCTAAGAAGGAAAACCAAATTATTGCTCATTTAATGTTTAATTAAATTTATTATAGTTGGTATGCTGGTTTTAGGTTGAATTTATGGTATGCTAATGTTAGAGTTTTATGTGTTCTATATACACTTTATAGCACATTGGGGTCTCTTCTATAATCAACATGTACAATATACTTATGCCCATTTTATGTGAGTTGGAGCACAATTTTACTATTTTAAATGATTATAGAAGTTTACTGTTATATTTCTCCCCTTATATCATATTGTTAGTGATGTCTCTGATTTATTTGATGCCAAATTCTTAATGTGGAACACTATTCCCAATTACAGCAATCTTCCTACAGGGAAAATGGTATTGGTTGGTAACAATCCACTTTAGTATGAGATTTCTAGGAATGCAGTTACAAAATGAGGCGACTGTATGCACTTTTTTTTCCCTAAATACTGTTTTTTTTAAATCTTATTTTATTATGTTACGTTAATCACCATACATTACATCATTAGTTTTTGGTGTAGTGTTCCGTGATTCATTGTTTGTGTATAACACCCAGTGCTCCATTCAATACGTGCCCTCTTTAATACCCATCACCAGGCTAGCCCATCCCCCCCAGACCCTTCCCTCTAGAACCCTCAGTTTGTTTCTCAGAGTCCATAGTCTCTCATGGTACATCTCCCCCTCCAATTTCCCCCCCTTCATTTTTCCCTTCCTATTATCTTCTTCTTCTTCTTTTTTTTTTAACATATAATGTATTATTTGTTTCAGAGGTACAGGTCTGTGATTCATCAGTCTCACACAATTCACAGCATTCACCATAGCACATACCCTCCCCAATGTCTATCACCCAGCCACCCCATCCCTCCCACCCTCCATCACTCCAAAAACCCTCAGTTTGTTTCCTGAGATTAAGAATTTCTCATACCAGTGAGATCATATGATACATGTCTTTCTCTGATTGGCTTATTTCGCTCAGCATAATACCCTCTAGTTCCACCCACGTCGTTGCAAATGGCAAGATCTCATTCCTTTTGATGGCTGCATAATATCCCATTGTATATATATACCATATCTTCTTTATCCATTCATCTGTTGATGGACATCTTGGCTCTTTCCATAGTTTGGCTATTGTGGACATTGCTGCTATAAACATCGGGGTGCACGTACCCCTTTGGATCCCTACATTTGTATCTTTGGGGTAAATACCCAGTAGTGCAATTCCTGGGTCATACGGTAGCTCTATTTTCAACTTTTTGAGGAACCTCCATACCGTTTTCCAGAGTGGCTGCACCAGCTTGCATTCCCACCAACAGTGTAGGAGGATTCCCCTTTCTCCACATCCCTGCCAACATCTGTCGTTTCCTGACTTGTTAATTTTAGCCATTCTGACTGGTGTGAGGTGATATCTCATTGAAGTTTTGATTTGGAGTTCCCTGATGCTGAGCGATGTTGAGCACTTTTTCATGTGTCTGTTGGCCATTTGGATGTCTTCTTTGGAAAAATGTCTGTTCATGTCTTCTGCCCATTTCTTGATTGGATTCTTTGTTCTTTGGGTGTTGAGTTTGATAAGTTCTTTATAGATTTTGGATACTAGCCCTGTATCTGATATGTCATTTGCAAATATCTTCTCCCATTCTGTCGGTTGTCTTTTGGTTTTGTTGACTGTTTCCTTTGCTTTGCAAAAGCTTTTTATCTTGATGAAGTCCCAATAGTTCATTTTTACCCTTGCTTCCCTTGCCTTTGGCAGTGTTTCTAGGAAGATGTTGCTGCAGTTGAGGTCGAAGAGGTTGCTGCCTGTGTTCTCCTTTAGGATTTTGATGGACTCCTGTCTCACATTTAGGTCTTTCAACCATTTTGAGTCTCTTTTTGTGTGTGGTATAAGGAAATGGTCCAGTTTCATTCTTCTTCATGTGGCTGTCCAATTTTCCCAGCACCATTTGTTGAAGAGACTGTCTTTTTTCCATTGGACATTCTTTCCTGCTTTGTCAAAGATTAGTTGACCATAGAGTTGAGGGTCCATTTCTGGGCTCTCTATTCTGTTCCATTGATCTATGTGTCTGTTTTTGTGCCAGTACCATACTGTCTTGATGATGACAGCTTTGTAATAGAGCTTGAAGTCCGGAATTGTGATGCCACCGGCTTTGCTTTTCTTTTTCAACATTCCTCTGGCTATTCAAGATCTTTTCTGGTTCCATACAAATTTTAAGATTATTTGTTCCATTTCTTTGAAAAAAGTGGATGGTATTTTGATAGGGATTGCAGTAAATGTGTAGATTGCTCTAGGTAGCATTGACATCTTCACAATATTTGTTCTTCCAGTCCATGAGCATGGAATGTTTTTCCATTTCTTTGTGTCTTCCTCAATTTCTTTCATGAGTATTTATAGTTTTCTGAGTACAGATTCTTTGCCTCTTTGGTTAGATTTATTCCTAGGTATCTTATGGTTTTGGGTGACTGTATGCACTTTTAAGTAGAGGTAAAATGTTTGCTTGTTCATTTGTTTTCTAAAGATAAAGAGGATATTTCCTAACAGTGGAACTAGAAATAAGCCCCACGGAAGCGAAAGTGATTATTGATGTCTCTGTAGACATGACTAGTGTTGGTCTTCACTGGCATCCCATTTAGACTTATTCCTTCCCCTACACCTCTGCAAGTGTTCCCACATCAAATAATGCTCCAGAAAGGAATTTTCAAGAACACTTTGTCCAACCCTGCACAAAAAAAAGTGCTGAGATTGGAGTGCTCACTGAAGTGATATGCCCTGGGTTATAGAGCTGGTAAAGGTCAGTGCCACACTTGAATCCAGACCTTTTGAGTTCAAGTCCGGAGCCCAGAGCGTTTTTTGGCGATTCACATTTTTCCTTACTATTGTCGTGCCACTGTTGCGAAAGCAAGTCAGAGGCATCATTGTTTACCTGATACCAAGTCTCTGCTATGGAAATGCCCCCTCCCCCATTTCCTCCTGTCCGGCCAGTCCGATCATAATCAGTAGTCTTCCAGTGCATCTGGTAAAGTCTGGGAAGTTCCAAAACCTCTGCAAAGAAAAGGAAAATGCTCTTGGAGGTGCCAGATGAAAATCAATGTGACTGATGCCCTTACATCCAAGGTATGCCCCCTGTGATGATTGGCCCTCACTCTCTGACCCTTCTGGGCCCAAGGCATCCCACACCTGAATTAACCAACTCTTATACGCTTATTTATGTGCCGTCAGCCAATATCCTTCAGCAACTGCAGCAGCAACCTTGATTTGCTTTCCCCATTTATAGCTCTGTTGCTGGAAAGGGTGGATGGAACATTTAATTTGGCATTAAATTCTATTCTGGGGCATCGTCCCCTGTGGCAAAGGTGATGTGGATGGTTTGCATTTATGATTTTGCTCAGTTCAACTCATTTTTATGCCCAGAGAAGAATTTCTGCTCAAGCTTTTCTTGCTTCTCTTGCAGTTTTATTTCTGATTTCATATAGACGATTTCATAGAGTGAAACAGTCTGCTTTCCCTTTGTATTCAGACTACCATTTTTCCATTAGAAGTGTTGGCAACAACCTTGTTTCTGCATATACGTGCAGAATAGATAGCACATTTGAATTCTGAGTGTAGCTCTATTCTTGAGGGATGTGGTCTGTGTCAGGGACAGACATGACAGGGAGCCAATGTGTATGCCAAGGAAAGGGATTCATCTCAGTTCTTCCTCTCCCTTTTGCATTTTTACCTCTGATTTCATGGTGGCTGGTACAGTGGAGGGTCTAATTCTTTCCCCCTTCTTTATCCTTGAATCACCTTCAGCAAAGCCGACAACCTACTTGCTCTGCGTATTAGTGTGTTATAGACAGAATGCGCTTGAAATTGCTATCGGTTCTCCCAAGGTGAGATATCTTCAAGCCTCACAGCTTTGCTGAGTGGCTGCTGGCCCCCACACCTGCCCACAGTCCTCATCTCAAGACCCCACAGCATTCCTAATTGCTGGTTTCTCTACTCAGAATTACCCTCTCCCCTCAATTTCTTTGGAAGGTAGCCCAAATTCCTTTCTCCACAAACAGTAAAAACGTTTGCCCCCAGTTTCCTCCCCGCCTCCCCAGCACAGACCACATCATCCTTTCCCTGGCTTCTCTCTCTTCCTTCATACTCATCCTTGGCCAGGAGCAGCCTGTGTGTGGATGCACGGGATGCAGGGGCAGAAAACCAAGGTGAGGAGAAGTGAGAGGCTGAGGCAGGGGAGGCTTCTCGAAAGAACCCAGCCTCGCTCCCCACCTCTCACCCCTTCAAGGGTTTCCTGATCACTGATTTTTTTTTTCAGGTTGATATTAGCAGAGTCTTTTGTTTCTGATGAAGCCTTTGTTCCTCATGTTTGTAAGAGAAAGGGAATAAAAAAGGAGAGTAAAAAACATAGCTACATGGCAAACCCTACACAGAGCCTGAGGCTTTTGAAGACAAAAAGAATTGTGCAAAATAAATTGAAAAAGTGAAATGAAAAAACCCACAATTTTTCCTTATGCCTGGTCTATTTCTACAAATGCACTGTTAATGAATGTTTGTTTTTTTCTAACAGTAGCTCAGGGCATACTTAACCAGGCTGAACAGTCAGGCCCCTGCATGCAGACCTCACCACCCTGGAAGGCTCCTGTTGCACTACTGGGAGCGAACACTCAAGAGCCACAGGGCAGTACATACTGCACGTGATTCCAGCATTGGCCACTAGATGGAGCCCTTGCTATGCACAAGCCCAACCCCAAGGGCCCTGGGGTAACCAGTGAAGCCTTTAGCTGGAGGGCAGCATTTTTTAAAAGTGGTACTTGGTTAAGAGAATCCATTTCTCTTCCAGTTAGGCCAGAAGCCCAGCTGCTATTGCAGGTGCTCAAAAATTCTCAGTATGAGGATTCAGATAGAGTATCCTTACACATACGCATTACCTTCACCAACTATTGGAGGCCTGAACCAGTCCCACTGGGCAGCCTCAGTCCCTTCAGGCTTCCTTACAATATCTGGAAGCTCCCCATTTTGGGGTGAGGCTCTCTGGCTTTGTGAACATGCAGTTTCAATATAATTAGCTGTCTAATTGCTCGCCTACACTGGGCCCATGTGTGTGTTACTAATTATGATTTATTTAAAAACCCTCTGTTTGCCATTCTTTGTTCTCTATTTCCTCTCTACTGAAGGGCCAAGGGAGGGATTTGATTTCCAAACTGTTCTGAATGGTAGGCTTTACTTTCTACTGCAATATCTAGGCTTCTCCTTCCAGTTTCAAAGTCTAGACAGCTTCTTGTACCTAACTCCCAGGGTGCCTACCTGCTCCTTGCCACCCCTCTGCCCAACAACAGTGGGGATAAGGACAGCTGCAGCTGCGCTATCTGGAAGTGTATCGAATATCACATTCACATACCTGCCGACCCCCAAATCTGTATTTCTAGCATAGTGACTCCACCCAAGCTTCGTACCCATATATGCAGTGGTTTACTGGGCTTCTTCGCCTAATCATGAGCAGTCAGTTCCAACTCGACATATGCAAAACTGGATCCCGGAGCTCAGGCCACGCCTGTTCTCCCTTTATACCTCATCTTGTCCTCCCTCTCCCTCACTCCCAGTTTCTATCTTCAAGTCTAATTAATTTTACTTCCTCATGTCTCTGTAGCTATCCTGCCTTCTCTGCTTCCCCTGCTGCTGTTCTTGCCCAGAGCACTGTGATGGAGCCCCCAGTCCAGTCCCAGGACTCACCCTACATCCCACCCAATCCATAAATCGGCTGGCTGGTCTTGCTAATGCACCACGTGGTCAGGTCCCTCAAAAGCCCCCCCAAACTGCTAGCCAGTCTTATCAGCACTTTCCTGGGGTGCACCCTGCCCTACCCCCTCGGGAGCCTCATCTCTTGGGCCTCCTCCCACACTGAATGCTCCAACCTCCCCCAGTTGCTGCAGCTCCCAGGACTGAGCCACTCAACCCCATGGGGATCCCCAAGTGCCGAGCACAGCACCTCACAGCAATTCCATGAGTGCTTAGTGAATGAATGGAAAACACAACTAGCATTAGCACTGTAGTGTGGTGATGCTGATCACAAACCAGCTGATGTTTGCACGTGTGTGTGTGTGTGTGTGTGTGAGAGAGAGAGAGACAGAGACAGAGAGACAGACAGACACAGAGAGAACATGAGGAATTCTGGGGTACACAGCAGGTCCTCATTCTCTCCCTTTTAGTTAATTATTATCTAAATGAAGACCCGCAGGGCACATGGCATTTTGCTTGCAGCCTGGGGGAGGCTCTCTACAAAGTGAAATATTCATAAAGTATACAGACATCATATACAACAGATATATGCCCTGAGGGTGAGAAGAACATTTGATAAAGACCTGAATAAGCAAGGACTGCTAATCAGAGACTAGTAATCAAGAGCCCTGGATTCTAGGAAGACCTTAGCTAGTCACCGTCATTTTAAGTTCTTATCAGTGACAGAGAGGGGCAGAGAGGAACAGAGATGTTACTGAAGGTATGTTTTAGCTCTGAAATGGTTAAAGTTAAGACCAGAATGTGGATGCAATACTTCTTGAGTGTGGTGGGCATGGAGAAGTGGAAAGGCACTGCCCAGACCCTAGAACGAGCAGCCCAGCTTAGGGGCATGTCCTTGGCAGTCAGCCTTGCTCTCAGCCCCTTTTAGGCTCTGTCTCAATCTGCAGAGGGCTGGCTGCCTCACCACAGTCATGCCCTTCCCAGAGCAGCCCACATCTGGTGACAGAGTCGGTGGAGGTATAGAGGCCCAGCCATCCCAGCCTGACGAGGACAACACTGAGGGGCAAATATGACTCCAAAGCTCCCTGTGGGTTTGCTGAGGCTTTGAAGGGTCTGTATCCCAGTTGGACTTCCCTCTTTCCAATGCTGTTTTTTCTTTATTTTTATAGACTGATTTATAGACTATTGACTGATGTATCGTACCTCAAATTCCATTTCAGAGTCTGTTTTAGAGAATCCAGCCTAGGATGGTATTAACCCAGGATGGTACTAAGATGTAGTTTGTGATGAGATTTGGAGCTGGCTCACTCACTTCCTGGCTGGCAAGAAGGCTACTTCACTGGAGGCAGGTGGGCTAAAGAGAGCCTTGGGCGCAAAGTGGGGGTCCAATGGTTACCATTCACTGGTAGTATACTGGCAGAAGGGAATGCATTAATGGGAACAATGTATCAGGTGTTTGAAAGGTGTGGAGAAAATATTAGCTATAAGGATAACAGGATTGGATGGCTATTGCTAAGGGTTATTGACGCTTCACAGAGTGAAAATAAACAGCTGAGAGCAACAGGCAATTGAAAGCCAGGTGTGAAAGCCAGAGGGCGTCTTTGGTTGCATACAAAAATTCTCAAGCAGGTGTGCTGGGAAAGCTGAGGACTAAGCCCAGGAATCTGAGGGAGAGCAGCTGAGCTCTAATTACTGAGTTAACAACCCAACCAAGGCAGGTCTGTGACATCATGGGAAGGGCCCTGGTTATCAATACCTGGGATCCTGGCTGACCTGGATTGACAAAGATAGAAGCTGGGAAGGTTAAGGTAGGAACATGTGGGTGGGTATATGGACATGAGCACCACGTGTGAGGATCTTTGTCTCACATGTTAATGCCCACCAGAGATGAATCCCCAGGGAACAGGCACATAACAACCTCCAAGACAAAATGGCAAGTTGACATTAACCATGTGTATGGATGAAGGGGTCATGGTGGCAAGGATGGAGACCCGTGCATGGGCCCAACAACATGGACTGCCACTTTCCAACACTGATTTCTGCCACTGCTGAGTGTTCAACTTGCCAGCAACAGAGAATAATGCTGAGACTCCAAAATGGCACAATCCTTAAAGAGACCAACTGGACATTTGAGGGTAAGTTGGCCACCATCTTAGTTCTTCTGGCTGCTAAAACAAAAATCCGATAGATTGGCTTATAAACAAGAGAAGTTTATTTCTCACAGTTCTGGAGGCAGCAGAGTCCAAGATCAAAGTACCAACAGATTTAGCGGCAGGCAAGAGTATCGTTCCTGGTTCATAGATGCCTGTGTCCTCACATGGCTGAAGTGGGAAAGGATCTCTCTGGGGTGTCTTTTATAATTGCACTACTCCCATTCATGAGTGCTCCAGTCTTATGTTCTAAACATCTCCCAAATGCTCCACTTCCTAGTACCATCCCATTGGATGTTAGGGTTTCAACATAAAAAATTTGGGGGGTATATAAATATTTAGTCCATTGCAGCTATTTTTCCATCCTGAAAAAGGCTGGGTTTCATTTTCATAGGGATACACAGATATTTTAGGCATGGGTTTACATTTCTGGTCCACTGGTCTCAGCAAGCACTATCAGCAGAGAGCATATGAAGAGTCTGATCCATTAACTCTGAATCCCACATTTCATTGTGCCAGAGAAGGAAATCCAGTTTACAGCAAAAAAATAAAAAAATTAAAAATGTACGGAGTGGTCCCATGACCATGGGTTTCATTAGACACACCACATTCCACACTACCCAGATTCTGTTGAACTGATAGAGCATTGGAATGGTTTGCTAAAAGCAAAGATGAAGCATTAGTTTGGAGGCAACATTATGCAAGGATGGGGTGTCATCCTATGAGATGCATTATACTCACTGAATCAAAAATCTTTACATGGCACTGTGTCACAACAGAAAAACAAAACAAAACAAAACAAACACATGAGCCCAGGAAACAAAGGGTGGAAGCAGGGCTGAACCCACTAGGATGCCCCTAATGCCCACTGGGGAACTTGTACAACTCTAGGCTCTATAGGGTTAAAAGTCCTGGCTTCCCTAAGGATATAGTTTGACCAGGAACAGAGTAAGATTTCCACTGAATTGTTTGCTATGGCTTTGCCCTTGGCAATTTGGGCATTTGTATTCATCAAGTAATAGACAAAAAGAGGAGTCACCAAGTTTGTATAACTGATCCCAGTAATCAGGATTTGGTGGAACTGTAGGACACAACGGGCCCAGAGAACAATATATGAGACATTTCTTGGTACTGCCTTGTCTAACTGTGAATATAAGTGGACAGGTCTAGCAACCCAGCCCTGAGAATGGCATGGTGACCAAAGGCTCAGGATCCTCTTGGATTAGAGTCATGCAGCTAGATAAACCACTGTGGCCAGCACAGGGAGATGCGTCATCCAGATTCCCTTTAGGGAAGACTTGTTGCCCAGATGTGAGACAGGCATTTTCCTGCCCTCAGCTTCTCAGGGTGTAGCGCAGCTGAAGGGGTGGCCTCCCTTGAGGTCATATCTTTCTGAGGCAATGTATGTGTAGTGCCTGAGCCAGGTGGGGTATAAAGCCCTGGCATTGGGCCCAACACAAGGTAACTATGATCGGCACTACTTGCTCCAGAGCTCCCAGCTGGGTTGGGTTGGCTGAGCTTGTTGGGTTTGTATGACAGTTCTTCTTTGTCCTCTGCCCCGTCCTGCTTCCTCCCCTTTCTTTCAGTTATTGATCCCTAGTGGACTCCTTGCACTCCAAATTCTGTCTCACAGTCTGCTCCCAGAGAACCCAACCTGCGGCACTTGTGCATTAGCATGAGCCTTTCTACTTCCAGTTCAAAGCCTTCAGGTTCTTACGTTTAGCTTCTACTGGTCAGTATTGAGGTTCTGGAGCTGCAGATAGCCTGAATTCTTCTTGGTAGGCCTCTTCTCCGGGTCCAGCTCTGTTCTGAGACATAGTGTCTAGAAAGCCTGAGTGGAAAACGTTCTCTCTTTAGTTTCAAAATGAAAACCCTCTATTAATCTTAACCACACATCTGATTCTTGGCCACAAATCCATTTCTTCTCATAGATTCATGGTGGCCCTTTCATGGAATTGAAATTCAATTCAGGGAAGGAAGCTTTAATCTAGTGATTCTGTGATTAGAGCAGAAAACAGGAGAGAAACTTCTGTTCAGTACCAGGTGGATAGGAACTCACAACTTGATTGGCAGAAAAGGATGAATGTACATGTTGGAAAATAATAGTTTTGAGAGAACTACAATAATAACTGCAGTGGACCCAGTTAATGTGATGCCCCAGATCCGTTGGACCACTTCTGCTGCCCTGTCCCTGAGGCCTTCAGCACTTTCCTGGGCCTGGGTCTGACTCGATGAGACACGCAGAGGCACTGGTTTGTCCAGAAGTGACAGAGGCAGGCCTGGTCACACAGCACAGAACTCGGACTAGTGAAAGATGGGAGATGCAAAGGAGATAGGAGAGAAAATGTCTAGTCTTTTTCTTCCTAGTCACTTATTCTTAAAGGTGGTGGTTCCATGTGGCCACTCTGGAGTTGAGCATCGGGATGAAAAACCGGTGATGTTTTCTTGTGAAGCTGCGGTCATCTTGTTAACATAGGACCTTGGACCTTGTACTTGCGTTCCCTGCTTCCCTGTTGCTCTCTTCCTTTTCCTCTCATTTTGTGTCCTGGAATTTTAACTGTCCCCCTCCCTATTAAGGGTTATTACATGAGCTTTGCCCCAAGATCTGTTTTCCACGGGGAGCATTTCTAAGTCAAATAACTGATAATTACTGAATTCTTGTTGAGTGTGACCCTGTTCTTAGTGCTATATAGGTATTAACTCCTATTCTTCTCCACAATAACATGATGTAGTAGGTACTATTATCATCTTCATTGTACAGATGAAAAAAGTAAAACAGAGAGAGTTTAGGTGACTTGCCCATGCTAGTGAACCCAAGAAGCTGAATTTGTGCTCTTGCCTCTTGAAGAATGGCCACTGTCAGAGCATCGGCTAAGATCTTCATGTTTCAAATATCACATGAGCTGGCACCTTTAGAAAGTATTCCCTAATGAATAAAGGAGAGGTATTCTTTCTGAAATGAAACTCTCCTAACTCTTTACATTGAAGCACGTCCATTTATTGACTATCTGTTCTTGTTGCAGACTGAGTTCTAAAAATGAACCTATTCATAGATTTGTTTTTGTGGTTGTTGTTATTGTTCTTGTAGTTTGATTGTTGGTTGCCAGTTCTGTCTGTTGATGAATGCTTTCAGATAGCAAGGGCCTTTCTCTTCTCCTGCCTTAAATATACAAGGTTGATCAGGTCTTGATAAGCACTGTTGTCCCCTCAAGTTCTAACTCAAACCATCAAAAAGAAGCATATGGTGGGCTATGTGGCCTTGAGTGAAATCTTGAGGGAAAAATGATCCTGGTGAGAAGAAACTTAGAGTCTGCCAGAAATGCAGGGATTGTTGCCCTGGGTCTACCTGCAACATCTGGCTCCCACAGGAATCCATTGGACATGAAGTCCATGAATATCCTGGAATATGTGAAAATTTGTGAGTAGGTCGGTGTCTACATTTGGGGGGATGGAATTAGGGAAGGACATACGCATTTCATCAGATTCTCAAAAATGTTGCTATTATGGAAAAACTAAATTTTAAAACTTGGTATTACTACTTTCTATGTGGTCTTGTGTAAACCATTTAACAACTGGGGTCTCAGTTTCCTCACGGAAGGGGATACTAGTACTGCCTAATGACCAAGGTTGTTGTAATGATCAGATAGGATGAAAAATGTCTATAAGAGTATGTTGTCCTCTCTAAAGCACCTTACCAGGGTAGGATAGGTAGGATGGGTAGTCATTCCTATCTGCTGAACCTGAGATTGCAAAGGATGAAGAGGGAAGACTCTAACAGTGACTAAGTTCATGTCTTAGGTTTGGTTCATCCAGAAGTTGACCTTGAGAAAAGGATTTGGGTATAAATAGTTTGTTTGGGATGTGATGTCAGGATGTATTGGTAGAAGAGTGTTTGAGTGAGACAGGGAAGGAGGGAAGGTAACCTACACAGTGTGCAATAATGAGCAGGGTGCTTCTGTGAGCAGCTAGGACCTATTCCCAGTGTGTAGAACATGCCCCTGGGTTGTCTTCCCTGAGGGCCAAGCACGCTCCTGCAGCTGGTAAAGCCTCTCAGGTAGAGTTGCAGGTGGTTGCACAAGGAGGCCACCTGCATGTACCAGAGTCTAAGTGCCAAGAGCAAAAATGGGTGGGGCATTGGCAGTGGTGACTATAGTAAATTGCGAGCTAGACACAGTCACACACATTATCCATAATAAATTCTAAGTCAGTGGTTCCCAACATAGCTTTCTGCTAAAATCACACGGGAGGCTGAAAAAAAATTCAGATTTTCAGGACTCATATTTGAGAAATTTTAATTCAGTATGTCTAGGGCAACGTCTGATAATTGACATTTTTCAAAGGCTCTCCAGATAATTCTAATGGTCAGTCCATTTGGGAAACATGGCACTTAAAAACCCATTTGATATAGGTATAATTTGCTCCATTTTGTTTTGTTTTTTTTTTTTTAGATTTTTTAAAAATTTACTTATTTGACAGAGAGAGAGATAGCAAGAGCAGGAACACAAGCAGGGGGAGTGGGAGAGGGAGAAGCAGGCAACCTGCCAAGCAGGGAGCCCGATGTGGGACTCGATCCCAGGATCCTGGGATCATGACCTGAGCCGAAGGCAGACACTTAATGACTGAGCCACCCAGGTGCCCTAATTTGCTCCATTTTGAAGGTAAAAGAACTGAGACTTGATGAGTAAGTATTTTATGCTATTCTCCCTAGATTGTGATGGAAGAAGAATTCCAACCCAGTGCCCATATCTTTACCTCCGTGTCCCATTGCTCCAAGGACCTGTTTCTCTTTCAGATGCCACATCTCCTGAACCTCCAGAGAAAGGGTGAGAGTCATATCTGATGAAATATAGAATCCTAAGCCTGCTCCCATCAAAGGCATCTGTATTACCCACCAATAGAATGAAGCCTCGGAATGGTTTTTCAAATATGTTCTGTTTTCATCATCTCTTCTGCCATGGCCAGGTTCTTAATATTCCATGCCCACATTGTTGAAATTTCCTCCTAACTCATCTGCCTGCCTTACTCTAGTCCTGTGACCCACTGCCAATACCGCTTTTATCACCTTTATAATGGCATCTCCTTCCTAGAAACCTTCAGGGGCTCCTCATTCCTTATTTATAAACTGGAGTCCAACACTATTGATAGGATAAAAAGCCCTCCACAATCCAGTTCCCATCCCATGTGTCCAGCCTCATCTTGTAATTCATGTATGGAATATCAGGCAGCATCCAGGCAGGAAAACAGAAACCTCTCTAGGTATCTGGACAGAGGAAATTTAGAATGGGAATTAATTAGACAGGTGTTAGAGGCCTGACAGAAACAAAAAGGGGACATTGAGGTATTGCAGGGGTTATAACTACAGGAAGCAGCTACCAGTCCTAAGGCTGGGGGGTCAAAGGGAAGACATTGGGATTATCAGAACCTAGAGGCTCAGAGAAGGAGCTCTGTGGAGATTAGACTCAGATCTCCGAGGAGGTAGAGCCACTCCCATGGCTGCCAGTACCTTAGGAGCTCAGAAGAGGGGTCCCTAGGAAGAGGTCCTCATATCTCTGAAGAGGATGAGTTAGCTTCCTCTGTACTTCATGAGTTCAGAGAATGGCCCTCATACTCCTGCATTTAAATTTCTGATGAGGGGAAGCTGCCCTGCTGGGGCTTATATTTCCATGGGGCACAACAAGTCTGGGAGACAAAGGACCCTAGAGGTTGGAACCAATTGCTGCTGTCAGGGTAAAGAGCCATTAATGGGCCAGTGCTGACCGGAAGGACCAGTTCCCATACTCCCCCCTGCTGGCTCCTGTTTGTGGGACTTAAGGGGGAGCCAGTTGACAGAGGAGCCAGGTAATCTGTAGATCCCCAGCCTCAGCACCACATGGCCAAGGAAGAATGGTGCTTCTGAGCTGAGAGACAACAGCTTCATAACTGGAATGACTCCTGAAGTGACAGAATCACCAAATATGCTTGGCCCTAATACATCTCAGTTTTTGGCTAATACTACCCTATCTCAGAATTTTCTTCCCATCCGCAGAGTGTTTGGCCCACATCAACACTCAGATGTCTCCTTTTTGTGAAGCCTTCTGGTCTCCCCCTATTTTCAAACCCCCAAGCCAGAAAAAATCCTTTCCTTATCTGTTTTCCTTTAGTGTTCATGCTTCCATAAAGCACGTGTCACATTGTATTATAATTACTTGCTTCAAATCTGTATCTGAATTGAAGGTCAACTCTTCAAGAGAAGGTTGTTGCTTTATTACTCTTTATGTCTCCAAGGGTTCAATAAGTGTGTGCCAAATCAAAAAGCCAGATATATCAATGAAGAAATAAATCAAGTGGGTAGATGCAGATTCCCTGCCTTCAGAACACAAGGCCCAAAACAGTGTTACATCTAGGAGAACTTGGTGGGCCTTGCCCTTTTTCCCTATCAACAATCTTAGTGTTGCAAAACATGGAAATAAGAAAATAAACATTGTTTTTAGGATCGTTTTAGAATTTCAAAAATTCATTGGATTTCCAGCTACTGTGTCCCTTTGGTCCAAAGAAAATTGAGAATTTGATAAATGTTTGGTTCTTTTCAGCACAAATCACTTCTCTGTTTTCCTCCCCTATACCTCTTTTCTCTTATTTCTGAAGGACCTCTATTGTTTCTCCATAGCAATTAATTCCTGCTGAGGTGTTAAGTAATATTGGCTTGAGGTTCTGGGGCGTCTTTATTTTAATGGTAATTCCCAAAGATTGGCAGTTTTTCTAGAACCTAAGGTCTATATTGCTAACTGTAGAATTTTAGGTATTTACAACAGGCTGTGAGTGAAGGTATTTTTGGAAGCCTTCATATTCATACTTGTGTTCCTAAAAACTCATTTAAATTCAGGTCCAACATGAGCTTATCCAGCATTAGTATATTCTAAGCATTCTATTAAGCCCTTTTGCATCCATTGTATCATTCAACTGAATCTTCATAGCAGCTCTGAGGTAGGAGTTATTATCCCATAATTACACCTAAGGAAACCAGGGATCAGAGAGGTCAAATGACTTGCTTGTGATCACACAACAAGAAAGTGACAGGGCTAGAATTTGACTGCAGGTCCGTTTGACTCTATGCTCACTGCTCCTTTTCCATTAATTGTGCTTTTAGGTGGGCTAAGCTCAAAAGTGGACCCAGATGTTGAAAGAAAAGCCAGATCCCTGTGGAGAAATCCCTTCCTTCTCCAGACGGCAATGATATTTGGATACATATTTCTCCAAAACATCAGCCCTAGGTAATACATGAATCTCCTGCTCCCAAGGAGAAATTGACTGGAGGGGTGTGGTCCAGTAGCAAGATCCCTAGCTGGGAAACCAGAGGCTTTTCTGCTGGGTCATTTGACTCCCCTGCCCTTGAATTTCTCAGATGTGAAATTAGAGGTTTGTGTGACACAATCTCCAAGGTTCCCTTCAGCTCCAAGATAGAGAGGAATGTGGGGCTCTTTTCCTTCAGGGTCATGGCCTCTTTTGAGTCTTCAAGGACTCTCAGAAGATGACAAAGGTTTAAAAATCAGCTTTTTGGGGGGTTAAAGCCTCAGTTGCCAGTTTTTGACCTGTGAGGTAGAGGAATCAGTGGGTCTTAGGTCCCGGCATAGACAGGTGTCCCCAATATAAACTTTGGTGGTCTAGGCTGACCACTCGTGACAAATCCATATGGATTAACCCACTCATCACTGCCTCAGTATTTGGAATGGGTCTTGAGCTGCCTTGGTTAAATGCTAAATAATTCATGACACTATTTTCTTGCTATTGTTGCCTTGAACGGCTCTTGACTCTGCTCTTTGCTGCTGTTCCCGGAGCTCCTGTGAATTATGGTTTGGGGAGGAAGACATGTGAGGATGCCAGTCCCCAGGGAACAGAGACAAACATAGTCATGGTTTCTATGGCACCCCCGAGACCCCAAACTGCTGAGTCTCCCACATCTCTTATCGTAACATTTAGAGCTGCCTTGTAGTTCACCCGAGGACATGTTCCAGAGAAATCATAGAATATTTATTAGCGTTATTACATTTTCTCCAGCACCTTTCATCCTAGAGGATCCCAAAATGCTTTGCTAAAAAAATATCCAGGGAGATTTTACCCATTTCTAAAATCAAGCTGCCGTTCCTCACTTTTCCCTCATCATACCCTTTCTATTTGCCTTCCCTCAATCTATTTCTACCTGAATTTTTATGACTCTTCATTGCTTAACAAATAACACTCAAATGCCTTAGCCTGGTTATATTAATTTCCTATGATGGCTATAACAAATTACCACAAACGTGGTTGTTTATAACAATACACATTTATTCAGTTTTGGAGGTCAAAAATCTGAAATGCATTTCTCTGGGCCTAAACCAAGGTGTTGTCCGGGCCATGCGCCCTCTTCAGGCTTCAGAAAAGAATCTGTTCTCTCACCTTTTCCCACTTCTTTGGCCCCTTCTACCATCGTCAAGTTCAGCAGGGTAGTATCTTCAATTCTTTCTCTGTTCTGTTGTCACATTGCTTTCTCTGTTACTCGGAAACCTCCCCCTTCCTTCCTCTTAAAAGGACCCCTGTCTTTACATTTAGGGTCTATTGGCATAATCCAGTATAATCTCATCACATCTGCAAAGTCACGTTTGCCATATAAAGTAACATTAAGGTTCCAGGGATTAGAGTTTGGGTATTTTTGGGGCCATTATTCAGCCTACCACACCTGGCAATGATGGCTCTTTTCCCATGACCAAAGTCAACATCTAATTCTGTGTCCCCCTCCCCACCACAGACCATATGCATTAGCCAACCTGGGCTGCTCAGTTATGTTCAGAAAGTTTTTCATATTTCTGCACTGTGTCTTTACTCATGATTTTCTCTTTGTTTGGGCCAGAAATGCTTCCTTGCCCCATGATGCCCTGCCCTCCACATTCACCCTAGCTGGAACAAATTCCTCTGAAGTGTGTGCAGTTTCTGTAGTCTGGTTTACCTGTGGTTGTGTAAGGTGTTTATTGGCTTCCCTGCTAAGCTGTATGCTCCCTACATGCAAGGTCTCTCCCCCATATAAGGTCCACTTCCTGCCTTTCACATGGGGAGCCTTTAGTAAATGACACATAAATTATTTCCACAGGAATTATAGGACAGGGGAAGGTTTTTAGATTGAGTCCACAGGCTATGGTTTTGTCATTCAACAAATATTTATCGTTCATTTAAAAATATTTATTGTTTTCCTCTGATGCCAGTCCAATTCACAGTGATGAACAGGTATGCCTTAGCCATTAAGGAGCTTAAGACCTGGAGGGGACTTTGGACACCAAACAAATAAGTATGACTCCTGCTACGTAAGAAATCAGGGTGCTATAAGAGCACTCAACAGGGGCCTATCTCAGCTCATAGTGAGAACTGATGGAAATTAATTCAGCAATTAGAGATTCTACTAAAAGGCCAATTATAAAATTATTATTCATAACAAAGATCCACCTTACATTTGCATAGTGGTTTTTATGAGGTGTGACCATAATGTAATAGAGTGATTTTTTTTTAAACAAACATAACAAATTATATTACAGGGAATCTCAGTGTTGGAGAGGACCTTAAAGGCCATATTGTTCAGCTCTCTTTCTGATGCAGCTATACCAACCACAGGTTGCCTGATACGTGTGTTGTTTCTCAAAAAAGTTGTCTTGGATTCTATGTGTACGTTAGAGAATATAGAGGAAAGTGGGTGCCATATACATCTATATGTCTATCTATGGTATAAAATTTGTGTATATATTAATATATAAAATTTGTGTAGGTATGTATGTTGTATATATAGATATATTATGTATGAATATAAATATATTTATATTCAATATAAATAAATATGTATTTAAATAATAAATAAATAAATAAATATATAGCATTGTGCACAATTCTGCAATTTTGAGAAAGGAGTTCCAAAAGTATTTTGGAAAATAGCATTTTTGTTGAACCCATTTGGATATATCTGTACTCTCTCAAAGTGACTACTTTGACCAGGAGCATATAAATATATATAAAAGTCTGGAAGATTTAAAAATTATTTTCTTTACAATTATTTCAAAATAATTTCACAGGGATAACATCTACACATTGGCTTTTCTCCTTTTCTCAAATGGAGGTCCATGCTCAGAATGAGGGTGGTTTAGTGGGAATACTGAATCTTGGAGTCACTCAGACAGACATGAGATCAGATTATAGCTCTTCTCCCTAGAAATTGTGTGGATCTAATTAAGTTACTTATCTGTAGAATGAAGCTAATAACACTTTATTTACAGGACAGTTGAACAAAGTATGACTATAACAGAGCAGAAATGAATTATTTCCTACTCTTTTATGAAGAAGCTAGGACTGGTCTGATATTCAATTTTATGGTAAATTGAATAAGGAATAAGAGTATAAGATGATTTTTCTAAGGTTCCATAATTTTCTAAATACAAAGACCATGTTAACTGTTTCTGATATATTCTTCTTCTTTTTTCTGTTCAAAAAGATGTGCTTGTTTTTCCAATTTTTAGAAATAAATACAAATATATGCCTATATGCACACACACACTTTTATCATCTCTCAGCACTTTGACTTTTCAGTTACGTATATTAGCCTACTCAAAGACCTAAGACAGGTTGTTCTGAACTTTCTGTTTTGAAATCGGAATCTGTATCAGATGACTCATGGAGAAGCATATTTTCATAAAAGGGTACATCTTATGATTTTAGGATGCTCTAATGATACATGAAAGCTTATTTGAGGTTTAATGTCATCTTTTTGAGGTCTATCCCCACGGTAGTTCTACCACAGGGTCATACCCCATTCCTCCACCTGCATGTGGTGCACTCAACTCACACCACACTTTGCTCTCATTTACGTGAACCAACTCCAACATCAGAGAAGGAAGTGTTGGTATATCATAAGTCAGGGAATCAGAGTCCCTGAAAGGGTTCCATGGTAAGGGATTTATTTTGGCAGTTAGATCTTATACAATTGGAAGAAACTGGAAAAGTGAAGGCTCAGAAAGGGAGCTGGAAGAATAGAAAATGAACCAGTGAACAACCAGACAATCAGAAGTGAAAATTTAAAAGGGAACACTGGGGAAGGGCTATGGGGAATGTTGTCTCTCTGCAGGTATCATCTCTGTGGGTCCTCAGACACGGGTCTGGTGGTGAGCCTGAGTCTGCTGTTGCTCAGCAGGGTCAATAGTTAAGAAAAAGGGCTGGATGAGGAACAGATGAGAATGAGAACAAGATGAAACACACTGGGCAATTCTGCATGTGTCTATCACCACATCTGGTTATTAGCTACTGTTTCATTGCTGCCTTCCAAATCTTGTGAAAATTCTTGTTTTGGCCAATACTAACTTAGAAGTATATAGAGAAGAAATTCTTGGATAGGTTTTTTTTCAGTTTATCCCAGATGACATAGAATAATCCATCAGATATTTTACTAAAGGAGACAGAAAGAAAAGGAATTTGTTATGTATCTCATCTATACTCACCTGAAAGTCCCTTTACCTTCTTGTGATGGAGTCTACCCACAGGAAATTGCAATTATTTACATACAGTTACAGGCCCAGATCTCAAGTGTACAATTCAATATATTTTGAAAAATATATACACCTATATAATCAACACCCCAGTAAAATTGTGTAAGCCTGGAAACCAGGTAATGTGAGTTTTCTAAATTTGTTCTTTTTAAGATTGTTTAGACTAATCTAGGCCCTTTGTATTTTCATATACATTTTAGCATCAATTTGTTAATGTTGGTAAAATGTCTGGTTGGAATTTTTACTGGGATTATATTGACTCTATAGAAAATTTGGGGAGAATTGACAGTTGAACAATATTAAGTCTTCTAATCTGTGAACATTATATATCTCTCCTATATTTTCTTTAATCTCGGCAATATTTTATAGTTTTTAATGTAGACCTTTGGCACATCCTTTGTTCCTGTTATTCCTAAATTTTCTATGTCTCATAATGTTATTGTAAATGGTATGTTAAAATTTCATTATCTAAAATTTATATACTGATATTTGTATAGTTACTTTGTATCCTATGACCTTACTTTATTCACTTCTAAATTCTAGTATATAGATAGATTCCTTAAGATTCTCTACATAAACCATTACAATTTCTATGAGTAAACAGAATTTATCCCTTTTGAATCTTAATGCTTTTAATTTACTTTTTGTGCTTTATTTTACTGGCTAGAACCTCTAGCAGAATGTTGAATAGGATAATTTAAAAGAAACATTCTCATTCTTTTCTTGACATAAAGGAGAAAGAGTTCAATATTTCATAATTAAATAGACTGTTAATTGTAACATTTTTTGTAGATGACTTTTATCAGCTTAAGTTCACTTCTATTCCTACTTTGCTCTGAGTTTTAACCATGAATGGATGTTGAGTTTTGCCAAATGATTTTTAAATTAAAATGGTCATCTATTGATATAATACATAATTTTCACCCTTGTTTTGTTAATATGATAAATTATATTGATTGGTTTTTTGAATGTTAAAACAACCTTGCTTTCCTGGTATAACCCAACATGGTCATAATTTAAAATTTTTGTGTATTGCTGGGTTTGGTTTGATAGTATTTTGTGAAGGGTTTTTGTGTCTGTGTTCATGGGGGGATATTTGATCACAATCTTTAACTGAAATGTTTTTGTCAAGTTTAGAAATCAGGGTTTTTCTGGCTTCATAAACCAAATGTGAAGTGGTCCTTTTTTCATTTTCTGAAGGAGTTTGTGAGTTTGTGAATGACTGTATTATTTCTTAAGTATGTCATATAATTAGTAGTAAAACCATCTGGATTGTAAATTTTCTTTATGGTTATGAATTTTACATTTTAAAAAAGCTAGATAGGGGCTATTTTTATTTTCTGTATTTTTTATGTCAGTTTTTTTTAAATTTCTTTTTTTCTCTTTTTTTATTATTATGTTATGTTAATCACCATACATTACATCATTAGTTTATTTATTTATTTATTTTTTATTATGTTAATCACCATACATTACAACATTAGTTTTTGATGTAGTGTTCCATGATTCATTATTTGCATATAACACCCAGTGCTCCATGCAGAACGTGCCCTCTTTAATACCCATCACCAGGCTAACCCATCCTCCCACCCCCATCCCCTCTAGAACCCTCAGTTTGTTTTTCAGAGTCCATAGTCTCTCATGGTTCATCTCCTCCTCCGATTTCCCCCCCTTCATTCTTCCCCTTCTGCTATCTTCTTCTTCTTCTTCTTCTTTTTTTTTTTTAACATATAACATATTATTTGTTTCAGAGGTACAGATCTGTGATTCAACAGTCTTGCACAATTCACAGTGCTCACCATAGCACATACCCTCCCCAATGTCTATCACCCAGCCACCCCATCCCTCCCACCCTCCACCACTCCAGCAACCCTCAGTTTGTTTCCTGAGATTAAGAATTCCTCATATCAGTGAGGTCATATGATACATGTCTTTCTCTGATTGACTTATTTCGCATATATATATCACATCTTCTTTATCCATTCATCTGTCGATGGACATCTTGGCTCTTTCCACAGTTTGGCTATTGTGGACATTGCGCTATAAACATTGGGGTGCACGTACCCCTTTGGATCATGATTTTGTTGATTTGGGTCATTTCTCTTTTCTTTTTGATAAGTCTGGCCAGGGGTTTATCAATCTTGTTAATTCTTTCAAAGAACGAGCTCCTAGTTTCATTGATCTGTTCTACTGTTCTTTTGGTTTCTATTTCATTGATTTCTGCTCTGATCTTTATTATTTCTCTTCTCCTGCTGGGTTTAGGCTTTATTTGCTGTTCTTTCTCCAGCTCCTTTAGGTGTAGGGTTAGGTTGTGTATTTGAGACCTTTCTTGGTTCTTGAAAAAGGCTTGTATTGCTATATACTTTCCTCTTAGGACCGCCTTTGCTTTATCCCAAAGATTTTGAACAATTGTGTTTTCATTTTCATTTGTTTCCATGAATGTTTTTTAATTCTTTAATTTCCTGGTTGACCCATTCATTCTTTAGTTGGATGCTCTTTAGCCTCCATGTATTTGAGTTCTTTCTGACATTCCTCTTGTGACTGAGTTCTAGTTTCAAAGCACTGTGGTCTGAAAATAGGCAGGGAATGATCCCAATCTTTTGGTACCAGTTGAGACCTGATTTGTGACCTAAGATGTGATCTATTCTGGAGAAGGTTCCATGGGCACTAGAGAAGTATGTGTATTCTGTTGCTTTGGGATGGAATGTTCTGAATGTATCTGTGAAGTCCATTTGGTCCAGTGTGTCATTTAAAGTCTTTATTTCTTTGTTGATCTTTTGCTTAGATGATCTGTCCATTTCAGTGAGGGGGGTGATAAAGTCTCCCACTATTATTGTATTGTTGTCGATGTGTTTCTTTGCTTTTGTTATTAATTGGCTTATATAATTGGCTGCTCCCATGTTAGGGCCATAGATATTTACAATTGTTAGATCGTTGGGTAGACCCTTTAATTAGGATATAGTGTCCTTCCTCGTCTCTTATTACAGTCTTGGTTTAAAATCCAATTTGTCTGATATAAGGATTGCCACCCCAGCTTTCTTTTGGTGTCCATTAGCATGGTAAATGGTTTTCCACCCACTCACTTTCAATCTGGGGGTGTCTTTGGGTCTAAAACGAGTCTCTTGCAGATAGCATATCGATGGGTCTTGTTTTTTAATCCAATCTGATAGCCTGTGTCTTTTGATTGGGGCATTTAGCCCATTCATATTCAGGTTAACTATTGAAAGATAGGAATTTAGTGCCATTGTATTGCCTGTAAAGTGACTGTTACTGTATATTGTCTGTGTTCCTTTCTGGTCTATGTTGCTTTTAGGCTCTCTCTTTGCTTAGAGGACCCCTTTCAAGATTTCTTGTAGGGCTGGTTTTGTGTTTGCAAATTCCTTTAGTTTTTGTTTGTCCTGGAAGCTTTTTATCTCTCCTTCTATTTTCAATGATAGCCTAGCTGGATATAGTATTCTTGGCTGCATATTTTTCTCATTTAGTGCTCTGAATATATCCTGCCAGTCCTTTCTGGCCTGCCAGGTCTCTGTGGATAGGTCTGTTGCCAATCTAATGTTTCTACCATTGTAGGTTACAGACCTCTTGTCCTGAGCTGCTTTCAGGATTTTCTCTTTGTCTCTGAGACTTGTAAGTTTTACTATTAGATGTCGGGGTGTTGACCTATTTTTATTGATTTTGGGGGGGTTCCCTGTGCTTCCTGGATTTTGATGTCTGTTTCCTTCCCCAAATTAGGGAAGTTCTCTGCTATAATTTGCTCCAATATACCTTCTGCCCCTCTCTCTCTTTCTTCTTCTTCTGGGATCCCAATTATTCTAATATTGTTTCATCTAGAACAAAGCCATACATTAGAGATTTAAAGTATATTTTGATCTGTTAGAAGAAACTGTATCTCAAAATTTTAAAGAGAGAACAACTTATATATATATATACCAAAAATAAGGGTCACTACTATGAAGGGATAGAACATGACTCTAAAAATGAAAAATAAAAAATATTTTTAAAAAAGGGATTGATAAGATGTTGGTTGAAAAAGGGAAAAAGAAAAATTCAAAAAAAAAAAAGACAGTTAAAAAAAATTAACTTTGAAAGACTAAAGAATCATGGTAAAAAAGCCATGAATTCTATGTGCAGTATTCCCCTAGTTCTGGAGTTCTGCCGTTCTCATTGATCAGTAAACTTGGTCTTAGATGGTTGTTCTTTTTTTTTTTTTTACAGATTTTATTTATTTGACAGAGAGAGACACAGCGAGAGAGGGAACACAAGCAGGGAGAGTGGGAGGGGGAGAAGCAGGCTTCCTGCCGAGCAGGGAGCCTGATGCGGGGCTCAATCCCAGGACCCTGGGATCATGACCTGAGCCGAAGGCAGATGCTTAACGACTGAGCCACCCAGGCGCCCTAGCTGGCTGTTCTTGCTGATCTTCTGGGGGAGGGGCCTGTTGCCATGGTTCCCAAATGTCTTTGCCGGAGGTGGAATTGCCCCGCCCTTGCCCGGTCCAGGCTAAGTAATCTGCCGGGGTTTGCTCTCGGGAGCTTTTGTTCGTTGCAAACTTTCCGTACAGCTTTGGAGGCCAAGAGTGAAAATGGCGGCCTCCCAATCTCTGCCCCAGAGGAGCCCGGAACTTGGGGCCCCACTCCTCAATGAGCCCCCAGAGAAAAGCAGTCAATCACTCCCATCTCCCCGGTCTCTGGCCGCACTCCGTGCTCACCCGGCCTGTGACCGAGCATTTCTATCTCTGGCACCCGACCCCGTGTGGTCTCCAAACCCAGCAGATCCCTGCGGTGCACTCCTGTGCCTCTTCTCCCGGGGGAGGAAGGTGAATCTCACCGGATCTGCCGCTTGTTGGGTCCCTGCTGGAGGAGCAGTGGCCCGACTGTGCCATGGATCACGTTTTATGGCAACCCTGAGCTGAGAGCCCACTCCTAGGCTCTGTCTCTGCAGCCGGCTTCCCCGCTCCCATACCTGGGAGCTCTGCCGCACTCAGGCATCCCCGGTCTTTCTGTGACCCCAAGGGTCCTGAGACTACACTGTCCCACGAGGGTTCCACCCCCCCCCCGCTTAGCCACTGGAGCAACATCCCTCAGTGGAGCTGACTTCTAAAAGTTCCGATTTTGTGCTCCATGATTCTATCACTTGCCAGAAGCAGCCGACGGAGCCCCCCCCCCCCCCACCGTCTATCCTCCTGAATATCGCCTTGGGTACACTTCTCCGCATGTCCTACCTTCCAGAAAGTGGTCGCTTTTCTGTTCAGAGAGTTGTTGCTATTCTTTTCTTCGATATCCTGTTGAGTCTGTAGGTGTTCAGAATGGTTTGATCCCTATCCAGCTGAATTCCTGGGACCAGACAAAATCCAGGTCTCCACTCCTCCGCCATCTTGCTCCACCCCCATGTCAGTTTTATAAAACTGTGTTTTCAAGGAATTTGTTCATTTCATCCAAGTTGTTGAATTTATTGGTGAAACTTGTTATAATATTCCTTATTATCCTGTTAATTTCTGTAGGATCTGTAGTGATAGCCCCCTTTCTATTTCTGATAGTAGTAATTAAAGTATTCTCCATTTTTCTTGATTGATCTTGTTTAGATTTTCTCAATTTTATTAACCTTTCAAAGACCACTTTTTGTTCTATGTTTCTTCTACTTATTTTAGGTTAAGCATTCTCTCTCTCTTTTGGCTTTTTATAATGAAAACTCAGGTAAGTTATTATAAATATTTATTTTACTTTTCATATAAGCATTTGAAGTAATAATACATTTTCCTCCTAGCACCATTTTAGAGGCTTCACATGAATATGTTGCATTTTTATTATCATTTGGTACAAAGTATTTTCTAATTTCTCTTATGAGTTATACTTTGATCCATAGATTATTTAGAAGTATGTGGTTTAATTTCCAAATATTTGAGGATTTTTACATATCTTATTTTTATTATTTTCTTATTTAATTCTTTGTTGTCAGAAAACATATGTGAAAATTTCAATCTTCTGAAATGTATTGAAACTTATTTTATGATCTAATATATAGTCCATATAGACTATATGTGTAGTATGTTATATCATGTATACCTAAAAAATGTATATTCTATAGTTTTAGGATTATATTGTTCTAAAAATTTCAATTAAATCAAGGCAGTCTGTAGTGTTGCACAAATATTTGTATTTCCTTATTGATTGTTTCCCTAGTTATTCTACTAATTTCTGATTAAGAAAATTGTAAAATCTCTGTTTATTTTTCTATTTTTCTCTTTATTCTTGTCATTTCCTGCTTAATGTATTTTGGTACTCTGTTATTACAAGCACTTACAGGATTATTATATCTTCCAGAATAATTGATCTCCTTTATCATTGTGATATTTCTCTCTTTGTCTCTGGAAATGCTCCTTATCAAGAAGTCTGTTCTGTCTGTTCTCAGTATAGCCACTCAAGATTTCTTATGATTATTGTTTGTGTGATTAAATGTTAAGCTTTTTTCTTTCAACTTATCAGGGTCTTTATATTTACAGGGTATCTCTTATAGACAACAGATAATTGAGTCTTGTTTTCTTTACCCATTCTGAAATTTCTTCTCTTGGAGTTTGTAGTCCATTTGCTTTTAATATAATTATGGATGATTTTGGATTTAATTTACCATCTTGCTATTTATATTTCACTTGTTTAATCTTTCTTTTTTGTTTCTCAGTCTCTCCTTTTCTGGCTTCTTTTGAATTTATCAAATTAGTCTAGCATTTTATTTTATTTATTCTATTGGCTTTTTAGCCTTACCTCTTTGTAGTTTTTCAGAGTTGTTCTAGGAATTACCTTATGATCATTAACTGTTCACAATCTGCTTAGAGTTATTATTGCATCTCATCACATAAAATGTAAAAATTCTATGAGTATAATTTCATTTACCCTCATTTTTTTTGTGCTACTGTTTTCATGTATTTTACTTTTAAATATTTTAAAACCATAAGATACATTGTCTAATTTTTTCCTTTAAAAGTCAGCTGCTTTTTAAAGGCACTTTAAAAAGAAAAAATATATTTATCTAGATATTTAACTCTTCTCATGCTCTTCATTTCTTCTTGCATATTAGAAATTCCATTCTGCAATCTGAAGAACTTTTAAAGTATCTTATAGTGAAGTTCTGAACATGAGTTCTTTCTGTTTCCATTTATCTAAACATGTTTATTTCACTTTCATATTTATTTTGAAGATTATTTTTGCTATCTATAAAATTTTAGGTAATTGTTGGGTTTTGTTTTTGTTTTCTTTTTTCATTTCATTCAGCACTTTACCTAATTTGTTCTTTTGTTTTCTGACTTTTGGTGTTTCTGGTGAGAAATAAGCCATCCTTTGTATCATTGTTCTACTGTCTCTAAAGCATTTTTCACTTTTTTTTTTTTTTTAAGATTCTTTATTTGTATTTGGGTTTCAGCAATTTAAATATGATGTACCTAGTTTTTTTCTGACCTTGGATTTGAAGGTCAGAGGTTTTTGTTTATCTGGGAAATTTTTGGTTATTTTTTCTTTAAATATTTTATTACCCATTTTGTCTTCTTCTTCTGGAAATGAACTGTATGTATAGCACTTGTGATTGTTTCACAGAACAGCAAATCTCTGTTATATTTTGTTTTTTAAAAAATACTCTTTTTCTCTCTTCAGTTTGGATAGTCAAAAGGGATCTAAGCTCATTGACGCTTTTTTTTCTGAAATTTCTAATCTGCTCTTAAACCTATTCAGTACATTTCATTTCAGATATTGCAATTTCAGTGTTAGAATGTCTACTGAGTTCTTTTTTTATCTCTTCTTGAGTTTCCATCTGTTTACTTGGCTATATTTATATTATCTTTGAACATATTTATAATAACTGTTTTAAAGTTCTTATCTACTTATTCCAACATCTGGGTCATCTTTGAGTCTGCTTCCATTGACTTCTTTTTTCTTGATTATAGGTCACATTTTCTTGCTTCTTTACATATCTAGTAATTTCTTATTGTACACTGGACCCTGTGGTGACACATCATGAATCTGGAGTGTGTTGTCCTTTCTAAAAGAAAGTTTAATTTTGTTCTGGTAAGCAGTAAAGTTATTGGTGGGCCCATCTAAGTCTGTTGTTTTAATTCTTTATTAGGGTAGGTTCAGTGCAGTTTTGTCTTTAGCCCTAGGATGTGGCTCTTACTTTAGGTACGAGATAGACTTTCTGAGGTCTCAACTGAACACCTAAGTTTCTTAGATATCTACTTTGTCTCCTAGGATTGTGTGGACATCTTGTATCTCGAATCACCACTAAGTCCTGGAGCATCCATTCTCTGTTTGGCTCTGTGGACTCTTCTCACGTCTGAGGTCACCCTTCTATGTAGCTCCCTCTTCTCATTTATCCTGTCCTGAAAATTTAAGGGTTTCAGTAGTACCGAACTGTTTTCAGATTGCAGAGAGACTAATGTGCTCTGCTTGAGCTCTACTTCCCTGTGACTTTGTCCAAGAGGAGTTCCTGGTCAAGAAGCATATGCAAATGTGAAGCTCACTGTGTATGTGTATGTTTTCCTTCTCTCTAGGATTATTATTCTATCCTTCCTGTTGTCCAGTGCCTATAAGGAATTTCCTTATACATTTTACTCAGTTTTATAGCTGTGTACCTTGTATAGTTTTCTTTTTTCCTTCTTTTTCTGTCTTTCTATCTTTTCTGTCTTTTCCCTTTCTCTTTCTCCTCCTGCCTGGCATCTCTCTTATTCTTTCCTTCCTTCTTTCTTTCTTCTTTCATCAAGTCTATAACACCAACCAATCCCAGAATTTACTTACCTTTTCCACTGCTTGAAATTTGTCCAGCATAACACCTCTTCTGAATTTTGATAATAAACATTATCTTCCTGGACTTCTCTACAAATGAAGGATAGTGACTATTTTGAATGGCAGTTTCTAGATCAGCAGAGAGTACACACTGAAGTTGCATAATAAGTTTCTTTGAAGTCATTTGTTTGAGAAACTAAAGTCTCAGTGTTGCCCAACTGACTGTACCCCAAGGGACAGACAAATGTGGACTAATGAAATAATAAATGTTGGAAAAGAACTTGCCACCTAATATATATCTGAGTACTTAAGTATTTTTTTTTAAGCTTGAAAATCTCACTTACTTTTAAAGACAAAGAGGTTAGGATTGTTAATTTGATCTTCAACAACTATAAGAAATCTGCTTAAATCATCAGAGTAGAGGAATAATTCCATTCTCTTTTGGATGGCAGTGTATCAGGTGACCAGTGGACTACAATAGGTCCCAGAGGTTCTTTTAAAAAAATTCTCTGCTAGAATTGGACCATTTATATTTCAGCTGCCTCCAAGTTCTACTAAAGTTCTTGGTAACTAGCCTATTTGGGTGCTGAATCTTTTGCTCTACATAGATGACCAAATACAACAACTGCAACAATTTGTATTTGGGTTTCAGCAATTTAAATATTCAGAGGCCTGGGGTATTACAAATTCAATTCTGAAACTAGAGCATACTTCCAATTCAGCTGCTTAAATCCCCTGTGAGAAAGAAATGTTGGGCACTTCATCTATTTCTCTATTTGTTATATCATATTTCATCTTGTATTATATTTTAATGTAATATATCTTATTCCTTTATCTGTTTCTTTATTGTCTATTTTTGTCACTATAATGGTAAGGTCCATGAGAATGGAATCCTTGTAGGTTTTATCCATTGCTCTCTCTTTAGAGTCTAGAATAGCAAATAGTATGTCCTCGGTAAGCATTTTTTGCATGTGTCTCTTATCTCTCTTGCTAAATTATAAGTCCTTGATGATAGGTAGAGTCTTGCTCATCTCTAACATTTGTTTGACTATGGAAGGCTCTCAATTAATAATAATTGAATGATTTGATAAATGACTGAAACCCCTGAACATTTCAGTTCATGTCATTTAAGTACTAAAGTTGAAAGAGTGTTTGAATACTCAGCAATAAGAATAGAGGGGAAAGATGCAGAGTTTGGAAAGGAAGGAGGTGTGTCTGACTTTTTTGTGAAGATTCCTTCCTGGATGTAGCCAGCAGCTGCAAAATCTCTTTGGGTATTTTCTGTAGAAACACCAATTCTAAACAGAGTATCTTCAAATTTGGAGGTCGGGGACTGGAAGTTAGGATTCTGCAGTCTTTTCTTGGCTCTGTTATGCTGTCTTTGCAGAATGACCTTGGAGAATCATAACCTCTTTGTGCTGCTCTGTCCCTATGGAGATGAGAGAGCAGAAGAGAAGAGCTTTCTTTCCCCTTCCCACATAAGTGTTTGTTTTTAGCCTCATGAATTTGCCAGAATGCTTAGATACCAAGGTGACAGACGTCAGAAAAAATATGACAGCAAAATAACTTGTTAGGGAGACATATAGAAATGGAGTGTGTTTCTAAAGGGGTGTGGAACATGGGGCCTGGAATAATGTTAGTGAAAATTTTGGAGATCTTTTTATGAATTTAGTAGATAGTTTAGTCCTGATTCAGACAAGATCTTGGCTAAATTTAAAGGAATGGAGTACTTCTAATGGGCCCTGATCTGAGTCACCCCATAGGGGTCTTAAGTAGGGCATGAATGGTGGAAGCTGAAGCCAGAAAGAATTAGAATTGAGAGTGCCACTTGTCTTCCCCTAAAATATTTGGCCTGGTGTGATGACTACTACTCCAAATTTGAGAAGCTGCTTCCAAAGTTATCACATATCCTGAGGCTCCACAAATCACAACTTGCTACTCTAGCTCAAGCATTCTACAGTTCTATTTTGCTATAGTAGTAAATAATACTACTGTGGACAACCAGAGATACATAGCTTTTTATTGATTGATTGATTGATTGATTGGCTTTGTTACCTGTGTGTAGGGTGGGGGAGGGCAGGGAGCATCCCACAGAGATAATAAGGAAGATGAGGAAAGGCCTAGAGAGGAGACTCAGGGAGAATAAAAGTTGTCTTTTTTTGCTAACATCTTCATTTGCAACTACGTAATGGGAGAGAGAGAAAGAAAGATACTGAGAGCAAAGGGGTTTGCCATAACAACTAATAAATTGCAATTAGTCAAAGAAGGATGGGTAGAGTCAAGTGTAACAAACACAAAAAGAAAGGAAGGAAGAAAGAAAGAAAGAAGAAAGAAAGAAAGAGAGAGAAACATTTAAGGAAGGAAATATTGTTTCCAATACACATTGATAGGGATATAAAAGTGTGTTTTAGAGCATATTAGTGGGGGATATAGGATAATAAAATAAAACATGTAAGGGGGGATGAAGAAAATGACAAAGCATTCATGAAAGGGTACACACACACACACACACACACTCCAAGAGAGAAGCAGTTTGAGACCATATGCAAGAGCAAATTGACTTAGATGATTTTTGTGTCGAAGTTTCTAAGAGTGCCTTTCCGTGATTGAATTGATGCATTGCATGGGGGAGGAGGTGTAGCACTCTGTTCCCTTAGGTCAATGCCTTTTCATGCCTTCCCCTCCACCTCAGAGACCACAATTCTATGCCATATTCACTGTCCCTCCAGCTGCCTGGAGAATTGTGCCAACAAGAGGCAGCAGAGGAATGGTACCTGGGAGATGGGATGGGAGGCAGCAGGCAAAGCCTGGGCTTCTAGGTTTCAGGAGATAAATGGATTTATTCATTCAACAGGTTTTTTTTTTTTTTTTTTTTTTTGAGTCCCAAACCCCAATCATATGTTGGACATTAGGTGCTGGAGAATGGGACAAATCTGGTTTATTACCATAGTGAAGTTGAAGTTGTTTGTGTCATAATTGAGAGTGAAATTTAGGGAGCTGGGCAGGGAAGGAACCTCACTGTCTCTAAATCTATCCACAAACCCTACTGGGAATCAGAGAGGGAGCAACTCTATGATGGTACTCCCAGAGCAGGATGGAAGAGGAGGCATGTTTTTGTTTTTTAAGATTTTATTTATTTATTTGTCAGAGAGAGAGAGCACAAGCAGGGGGAACAGCAGGCAGAAGGAGAGGGAGAAGCAGGTTCCCTGCTGAGCAAGGAGCCTGATATGGGACTCCATCCCAGGACCCTGGGATCATGACCTGAGCTGAAGGCGGATGCTTATCTGACTATGCTACCCAGGTGTCCCAAAGAGGCATGTTTTTTCAGGAAGAATAATAGCAGGCATATTCCCATGTAGAAAAAAAAATTAAGGTGTCTGAAATTCAGACGATTAAAATTCCCAATGATCAAACACCTCTGCTTCTTTCACCTTTTGATGAGTAACATGTGGATCCTTTTTCCTGCTGATTTTAGTCCACCTTCTGCCTTGTGAAGAGGGAGCATTTTGGTTCCCTCAGTGGGCTTGACAACCGTGCCTTGGAGCAGAATGAGACTGATGAAGTATGGTTGTATCTGTTTTCAGTTAGAACATTAGCAACCTCAACTACAAAAGGCCACCTCACAGAACAAAAATCTTGCGATGTGCAAAGTACAATGGAAATCTCCAGACTGCAAACAGAAGTGTCTTTGGCTGCCAAGACAGAGGGACCTTGCAGAAGATAGAGCATGAAAGTGATTCTGCACAAAACAAAAAGTCAGAACACAATGGTATATATTTCAGGCACATGAAAGGATATGTGGCAGCAATACTAAAGAGACATGATTTTCCTACAGAATGGGGACAGAGGGAGAGCAGAAACCCAATCAGCCAATACAATTGTGGCAGAGAAACAGATTTGGTCCTGTAAAGGGAGAGGGGGAAAAAAGCTTATTTTTTATGAATTAATCTCTAGTTGGTTTTCATAAGTTGTTCAGAAACAAGCGAGCATATGAATAATACATACTGTACACAGGCCCCAAAACACAGAGCTATCTCCAGTTGAGATTGTGAGAATGAAGGCATTTGGAGAAATATAATTGAGTAAAGGGACCAGAGAGAAAGCATCTGAAGGTGGGGGTGTGAGCAGCAGCAGGGAACAGATGATACCCTGGGAGGAAAATATATATTTCTTATCTCCCCAATTAGGTTGCAGATTCTTGGATAGCTGGAATAATCTTTACATCCTTTACTAATTTGTATTTTCCCAGGTTGTATAACAATAATTTGCACATAGGAGATGCTCAAAAATATTAATAGCTAAATTACAAATTGCAAATTAATAGATAATATTAATAGATTAATTAATAGATAAAGTCAACAGTGATGTGGTGATGAATTTGATTGCCAGGTTGTCATCAATTTATTATTGGAATGGAAACAGAGAAGAAGAAATCTATACTCTTGGGACCAACATTAATACAGGTGAAGCACCCTTCAGTTGCCTAGATGGAAAAATGAATCCAGGGATGGTGGGCCTCCAACGATGTTTTATATGGTTGTGCAATTCATTGATTAGCTAATCGTCCACAAAGTGGCACACTTACTTTATATAAAGACTGGAATAGTGAGCTGAAGTTAAAGGCCGTGGTCAGTGTTTCCACAGAACAATAGTCCCACAAGATGCTCTGTGGAAAAAGAATTCCATGGTCAGTTAAGCTTAGGAAGTGCTTTCTATATTCCCCTCATTATCATTTAAAAGGCTCAGAGAAATCCTATAGTAAATTGCCCTGTTGAACCTTGTTTAATTCAATACTTTCCAAACTAAGTTGACCATGGAAAGTTTCTTTTTTCTTTATTTCCTTTTTTTTTCCTGAAATACCCATTAGCATCTTTCAGAACTAGTTTCCCAAGAAGTGCACTTTGAGGAAACCTAGTTTGGGTGATTGTTAAGAAGCAGGGCATTTACCAAGTGTCTTCCACATTACCAGAAAGGGGGTGAAGCTGGGAAGGGTAATTAACTCAAGGCTCCTTCTCCTAGGGGATTTGAGGTGTAGTAGAGGAGATAGACCATCAACCATACTAAACTCTGACCCTAACCATACGTTATACTCCTTGTAAAGCATACCACAGATGTGATCTCATCCAGCAGGATCTTCCCCCTCCAGACCCCAACCCCCAACATGCCATCTATTGTGCCTCCTTTGCTTGGCTCATGGCCTTCCTCCCTAAACCAAGCAGACTTGGCCCTCCACCATGGAACACTATGAGTGTGTGATGGACATTATGAGTGCACCTCTCCACTGCAGGGACCTGCTCCTATAAGCTAATGCTACTCAGCAGCGTCAGACAGATGTTGATGTTATTCATGGGACTCTCAGATGGGCACACACCACAGCTTCTTGAAAGAATGGCACCAAGAATCCTTTACTACTCAAAGGACACAAGGGGCTATTCCAGGTGCTCTGGCTACTGAAGCTCTCTGTTCACAGGTTATTTTTACCTTGTCTAGTATCTGTTTTCCTAGTAACACCTCACAGGGAATGAGACTTACACCTGAATCTCTAGCAGCAGCCTGGGCTATGTTAGATGGATCTACTCTCATTTTCCTAACATGAAGAGGTTCTCTCTGGCCTCAGTAACAGAGTTGAGCCCATGGAGTACCTGGAAGACCCCTCAGGATGAATTTTCAGCCAGCAATATTATATGATCCCCATATTGCACTTTCCCCTCACTACTCGACAGCGTAGTCTTGATGGCTGCTCAGGGCTCCCTCCTGTATGAAATAAGACTGACCTATCTATGGATATATCTGCTTTAGGCTTCTGCTTCTCCTCGTGGAGGTTCCTGGTGAGGGAGAGGGAGTCTGCTTCTTTTGTTAAAGGTAGTTATTTGAATTTCTGGCCTAGTCTTTCATTATCTATCATTGTTGCACCCATATACACCTGCTGTACACTTTCGTCTTACTTTGATCCTATCATACAGCAGAGTTTCAAGAGTAGACAGTCCCGGATTCACCAGCTCTGCCACTAACTCTGGGATGTTAACCTTCTTGAGCCCCCAGTTCCTCATCTGGAAAGTGAGGATGATTATCATTTATTGCATAGATTATCAGATAAAGAACCACTGTAGCACAGAGATCCTGTACATGGAAGGCACTTAACAATGCCTAGTTTGCTCACTCACTCTTCTCAATTTTTCTCCACATCAGTGTTACCCAATAGCATTTTCTGCAATGATGGAAATGTTTTATATTTGTGCTGTCTGACATGGAAGCTACTAGCTGCATGTGGCTAAGTAGTACTCGAAATGTGGCCAGTGCAACCAAGAAACTGAGATTTTGATTAATTTAGGTGTATTCATTTAAATAGCCACACAGGACTGGTGGCTACCATACTGTATGACACAGCTTTATATAATACAACTAGCAGTTTGTCCAGAGCATCCAGAAGATGAATTAGAGCTCAATCTGTGGGTTCAGTGACCAAAGGTTTTGGCTATCTATCCTCACTGCATTTCCCTATGGGATTCGATGCCATCGTGAACTTAGAAAGCTTCTAGAAATGGAGCTAAGACAGGGGCAGCTGCTATACTACTCTGCCTCTGAGGCCTGGGGAGTACTCACATACCCATTTTGCTGGACATACTCCTCAGAGAAAGGAGACGGGGGTTTGTGGTATTTCAAATACATTTGAGCCTGAGGAAGATGTTATGTATAACGGGAAGGTGTCAAAAATCTTGTCACAGAAATGTAGGAGGCCCATGAGACTCCATCCTACTCTATTCTATACAATTATATCCACCTTTTCAATCACTGGCCCAGAGATAAAATAATGATATTTGCCAAAAAGATTTTAGAACCTCGCCAATTAACAGACCATACCACCTAACCTCATGTGAAATTACTTCTTCCTTGGAACTAGCTAAATTTATAAATGTTGAGGTCTTGGAAATGTTAAAACCATTAGAGATAGAGGGTTGGAGAATTTGGGGAGGGGGGTGAGAGTGGAATGTAAATTTGGTGAAAAATTAGAATAACATGCAATATTTATTTTTGTAGTACAATTTACATATCTAAAATCATTTTGCTAAGAAGAAACATAAAATGTATTATGTATAACTTGATTTGCTCATAAAATTATCATTTAGGTAAAATTAGAGACATGAAGAACTGGAAAAACAAAATGGAAAAAATAGGAGAGAACAGATTTTTTACTGATTTATTTTCTTTATATATTTATTTAACAAAAAGCATCCTCAAGGGGAGAAAGTTCCTTCTGGATGTTCTTTCTCTCTCTCTTTCTTCCCTTCTTTCCTTCCTTCCTTCCTTCTTTCTTTCTTTCTTTCTTTCTTTCTTTTTTTCTTTCTCTTTCTTTCTTTCTTTCTTTCTTTCTTTCTTTCTTTCTTTCTCTTCCTTTCTCTTCCTTTCTTTCTTTCTTTTCTTTCTTTCTTTCTTTCTTTCTTTCTTTCTTTCTTTCTTTCTTTCTTTCTTTC
>NW_022589737.1:6403101-6508826 GCF_004348235.1 Phoca vitulina
TCCTTCCTTCCTTCCTTCCTTCCTTCCTTCCTTCCTTCCTTCCTTCCCTTTTTCCTCCCTCCCTCCCTCCCTCCCTTCCTTCCCTCCTATTTTTCCCTCTTGGGTCTTCAAGTCTTCACATAAACCACTCCCTTTTCAATGCAAGCCCATTATTTTCTCCTAGGCACTTCAGTGGACAACAGTTAGTTGTTATATTCCTTAAACTAACATCCTCCCAAAGTACAGTTATTTGGAGACTTCTCAGGTGTTTCTCTTTCACAATTGCATAGCCCCAATTTTTTCCCATCCTCCCTCCCCACCTGCATCAATCCCCTGGCACCCTTTCCCTCTGCTCTCAAGCCCAGGGCCCCAAAGGGAACTGGGATTGCCCAGTTGTCTGTTTCCATTTGGCTTCTGTGTGGATTCATGGATCTTGTCCATTTGGTCTGTGGGTAGGCTCTCTTTGCTCATTGAGGAATGAAAGAGAATAAGAACTCTAATCCTACTGACTCATACCTCTTAACTGTTTATCATGTGCCAGGTACTCTCCTAAGCACATTATATTCATATTCCATTTAATATTCCCCCAAACTCTAAAAGTACAAAGCTATAATTATTCTGTTTTATGGATGAAAAAAGTGTGGCTTTAGGAAGGTTGAGTAGCTTGCCTGAGGTCATGCAGCTGGTGAGCTACTGAGCCAGCCTCTGAGCCTGGATTCAAACCCAGTTTGTATGGCTCCAATCTTTGTCCTATTACCCACTACCCAACAGTGCCTTAAAACAATAAGAATACTATTTACATGGGGCTTTATGGTTTAAAAAATTTCTACACACACACTAGCTTATATGATTTTCAATGCAATAACTTTACTGGAGGAGATATAGGGGAAGCTAATATCCCCATTTCAGAGATGTGCAAACAGGGTCAGAGAGGTTAAATGTCCTGCCCAAAGTCATACAGTAAATGGTGCTTCTGGTATTCAACGAACATGTTTTCTGACCTAAAGTCTACTTCTGTCTCTACACAGCAGTTGGCCTGAGCAAAGGGAAATGCCTTCGGAACTAATATGCACACATACATTATTGGAACTAGTGTGTGCCTACACACACTCGCAAACTTCCCAGACCTGGTGCAATGAATCAGAGTTGAGGGGAGGGGAGGAAGGCTGGCATAGCCAAGGGGATTTCTACCACTGTCCTGATACCACGTTCATAACAAGGATTGGGAAACATCAGGAGAGAAGGCTTCTGGCCTTTCTTGCTGTTTTTGTTTATTTGTTTCTCCTTTTAAAATTCTTTTTTTGTGAGGCTGCCATAAAAACACTCATTAGGCAGTGTTGATTTTCATTAATGTTGATTCTCCAAGAGCTTAATCAATCTTCTGTGACCAATGACCTCATTCCCATGGGAGAAGAAAGCTGTTTAACAAATTAGCTTTACAGATTGTAGGTAAGGCATACAGATGTGAGGTAGCCTGTGTTGCCAAAATAGGACGTGGATTAGTGGTTTAATATGCACAAAAACAACAGCTTTAAACTGTCTCCTCACTGTTACCCAAATGCCTCATTAGAAAGCAGCTGTCCTCCTTCCGCTCTCTCACCTCCACCCCTCCTGGCTCTCCTTCCTCGTGCTCACTCTTGCCCTCTGTGAAATCCATGGTTTGAAAGCACCTAGAGGCGCTAGCACATCTGTGGCTAGTGGGAAGGGAGCGCAAACCACAGATGCACAAAGGAAAGCAGGGAGGGGGGAGATCAGCATAGTTACCACTGTTGACTTGGAGCCTAGCAACTTCCCTAGGAACTGATTATTCAAGGTTGGCAGGAAGAAATTTCACTCCCAACTAGTATCTCCCATCCAGGAGTCACTCAGCTGATAGTATGTCCTGGATGGGGTGCCCCAGCAGTTACTGAAAGAAGCCCTGGAAGCCTAGGTAATGGGGAGTCATGGGCCTTGGGACAAAGGCCCGACAAAGACAACCTTTTCTTACATGGCTGTGTCTGGTGGCACTGGAGTTTCTGCCAACAGTGCTGGTGGACGGGTCTGTACTCTGCTGTGAGTCTGGACTGGAGTGCAGGCCCTTCCTCCAGCAGACCCCAGAGGGGCTGGAGTCAGAGCAGCATGGGACACAAGGGGTACTTTTCCTTCCAGGGGGCCTCCCCAGCTGTCACCTAGTGTTATCTTCTTCATGCTCTGTTGGGGACAAGGAGGGACAGAGTTATTGTTCTTCTGTGTTGAAAAAGGCACAGAAGTATGAGTCAACAGTGGCAGGCCAGGGTCTTTGAAGACTGTTGTCTGATGGGAAAAGCAAAGGAGAATGATGCTCTCTCCTCTCAGGAGACTAGCTGGTGGGCTGGGGTGAGAGGGCACATTGGTGGTGTTGGCAAGTGTTCTTTTTTTCCCCACTTTCTGGTTTCCCTTCGGGGTCAGGTGCAGAGTACCTGCCCTGCTGGCTGAGCCCAATGAGAAGTCTGTAGGCTCTGTTTCTAGATGTCTCAGGACAGGACAAATTCACATGCTGGTTTTCACCGGAGGCTGGTCTTTGAAAAGCTCGCAGCCTCCAGGTGCAGTGCGGCAGAGATGTGCTGCGGTGCCTCGAGTTGCTCACAGCCCCATTAAACACCTCTCCTTGCCAGGGCCCTGTCCCCAGATGGCCTGGCTTATGCAATAGGGAGCCTTCTCCCTCACTTCTGCCTGCCTTCTGCCCCAGGAGCCTGCAGTGGAGTCACATGTCCGAAACCGAAATCAGGCCACTGTTGTGAGCTCTGTGGCCACACAGCACAGCGAGTGGGGGCCCGGCCTGGCTGCAGAATCCTGCAGGACAGGCTGCTGTGGTCAGGGTGGGAGAGGTTTCAAACACAGGTCCCCGAGATTAAATCTGGTTGCACAGAAAGAAGTTGGTAAGGCCACAGACTTCCTTTCTGCTTGAATTTCTTTTCAATCTCATTTAGATTGATCAAATATATTTTGAGTACCTGCTCCACACAAAGCCCTAAGGAGGACCAGACAAAGATGAGTAAGTGAGAGTAAATTCCCTGACTTTATTTGGGACTACAGTCCCTGACTCCAGTGACATTTCTTGTTCCCATGAGGAGGCCCCCTTTGCCTGTGGTTTTATAGATATATGACTATTTCTTCATTTCCATAAGAGCTTCTTAAAGGAGTGAACCTTTTGTTCTGAGCCCCCATGCTTTACTCCTGCAATTAGCATACTAGCAATTTTGTTAGTATCCAGCACTGTACCCCTTGCTTATTTGGCCCTCAATAATTATTTGATGACTGACAAATAAATGGACTTCTTTGGGAGGGCCATAAATATCTCTTCTAGCTCCTGGGAGGACGGTCCCTGTGGATCAGTTGCTACAATTTCTTGAGCACCTGCTGTGTATGAGACACTGTGCTCAATGATTTAGACACACCAGCTCTAACCTTCACAGCATTGCTACATGGTGGATGTTTTTACTTCCAGTTTATAGATGAGAAAGGGGAAATGCAGAGAAGTTAACTAATGGGCCTAGGATTACATAACTAGGAAAGGTCAATCCAGAATTCAAAACCACATTTTTCAGTCTTCAGAGCCATGACCCCCCCTGCCCCCAACCCCTGCTGTTCAGGACCAGGTGGAACAATCTGACCATTAGGCCAGGGGTTTACCCACTGGTTATTATATAAGAAAATCAAACAGTGAAGGTAAAGTCACAGCCCAACTCCCTGCTGGGACACCGACATCTGGATGTAGTTTGGGATCACTTCTGAGGAAGGGCTGTGACTCCTGGGCCCAACCAGGGCTCCTCTCCTCCTCTGTGGCCCTGGGAGGCCCTTAAGCCAAGGCTTCACATGACCTCCTAGGGGATCACAGATGCAAGATAGGGTGGAAAAGAGGCTTGCAAGCTCTCTCCTTGAACTGGGGCCCTTGAATTGAACTCAGATTCAGCCATTTCCCAGCGGTCTTGGAACTGCTCCCCAAGAGCAATGACTTTCAGCTGAGCCGTCCCTTGGGCTGGAAGCGAAGCAATGACCTCAAGGTGAAAGTCTCCATATCCCATTACCAATCCAATTACCTGGTGCTTGCAGGTTAGATGGGAACTGCCAGACCGGAACTCAACAATGGATCATTTAGTTCTGTGTCTTTTCTCTGACAGTAGTCAGGCCTGAGAGCCTCACTCAGACGCTTCTCATTGTCAGTCTGCAGACACAGCAGCATGCTTTCCTTTAAATGAAGGAAGAGAGCCAGTCGTGGAAGTGGCGGGCAGCACAGAAGCCCACTATATTACCATAGCTCCTATCCAGTCCCAGCCTTCATTCCCATATTCATTAATTCATTGAACAAATATTTACTGAGCAGCTACTATATTCTAGGCAGCGCTAGACACTGGGCATACAATGATGAACAAATTCTCTGCTCTCATGAGCTTTCATTGTAATGGGAGAGTCCAAATAATAAATACTTAAGCAGATGGACCTATATTATGACCATTATTCTATGTACTATGGAATAAAACGTAGCATGATAAAGAGGTTGGAGAGTGCTGGGTACTCTGGCTGTTGGGTGGCCGGGGAAGGTCTCTCAGGGCAAGGTGACATGTTCACAGAGGTTTGAAGGCACTGCTGGGGCATGAGAAGGCTGTCTGAGGGAAGGTATGTGGGAGTTGTCTGTCTTCTGTCTTCTCCATTGGGGGTTGGAAGACTTGGTGCTAGAAGCTAGTGCAAAATAGAAAAATATTTGGCTTTTGAGAAATAGAGGAATAGCAAGGTGGCTAATGCGGTAGGGAAGAAAGGGGTAAAGAGGAAGATAGAGGTTATTTTAGGAAGGTTGAAGGTGTCCAGATCGTGAAGACCTCATGGACCATGATATGGACTTTGGCTTTTATTCTGAGGGACATGGAAGGCATTTGGCAGGGTTTGAATAGTATAGACTACATAGTAACTAAGTATTCATTAAACATGTCTTCAGATAAATATTTGTTGAATGAACACATAAAACACTTGTTGGATGATTGAAAGAACAAACATCACTGAACCACACAAGTAACTACACAGAGACAAAGAGTTCTTAGAATAACACACTGTCCATATTTGCTCAGAAGAGAGGAATGTCTTCCCACTGAAAAAGTGATTAGCTGTCAGCTACTTTGCCTTTTGTCTTCTGAATGGAGGATGGATCTTGGTGTTAGGAGCAGAAAAATAAAAATGTACAAGGCAAACAATAGAAAGCATGCGATCCAGTATCCTTTTAGGAATGCAGTGATTCTCCTGCCTTGACAGGTAATGACCTCCCCCATGAATGAGCTTGTTCTCTTGCTGATGCAGATTAGGTGCCACTTACTAGGCTTATTTTGAGGCACTCTTTAAAAGTCTCTGCCCAGAAATCTACCTGCCCTTTGTCTCGGGACCTGGGATTCCACATTTCAGTTTCATCCTTTTCTTGAGCTTTGAAAGCAATTTCATTATTAAGAGTCTGCCTTCCAACAGAATGGGTGGGTAAAACCTCTAACACTGTCACCTCCTCTTTGCACCAGGTCTCCCATTCAAATGTCACGTTTTAAAGATGCCTTTCTTTACTCTTGTCCCTGACTCCCTTTTTTGCAGGATCCACAGCTTCCCTGTTCCCTCATTCATAATTTGACCAAGGAACCTGGGCCATGGTTTGTGTTTCTCTCTCTTTTAAATCCCAAGTCTCTTGACCACAGGGACACTGACATTCATCTTTGTCTTTCACACCCATCATGGTGCCTGCACATAGTGTTCATAGCACTTTTTCTTCTTTCTTTTTCATCTTTCCTCCCTTTTTTCTTGGTTTCTTGCTTTTGTTTTTAATGAAGCTGGTGAAAGTCACTAGGAGGGTATATTTTCAGTTTGACAAGTCCTTGGGCACATCATGTAGGTGCAAGATTCCTACTGAGCCATGAGCTATTCAGATGATTGGGGTTTAAAAAATTTTTTTGTTTTTATTATCCAGGTAACACGTGATCACCAAAAAAAAAATATAGGTAAGCCTTCTGGATATAAAAACACCTGTTAATATTTTAATGGTTATCTTTCTGAGCTCTTTTGCTAAAATGCAGGCCTTTTACAGGCCCCACTTGCTAGGCTACTTTCAGAACCAGGGAAGGGAAGGAGGGTGTGTCAAAGCGTAGATGCCAGGGTAAGGGCAGATGTGGGAAGATGACATCCATGATGCTGCCTGCAGCCTGACTCTAGTCCCATCCTCCACATTTCTTTTTCCCTTATGAGACCTAAGGGCCCAGGCTGACCATCTATCTTGTGGGATCGAGCTGTCAGAAACACCGCGAGTGTGGTACCCTAAGATCAAACAGTCTGGAGCCTCTGCACTCACCTTTCCCTTCTTGCCACCAGTATGCCACCTCCTTCCCAGGCTTCCCGGTGCCTTCTGTGTCTGCCCTATAAGGTCCAGGGTGTCTTTTTTTTTTTTTTTTTTGAAGATTTTATTTATTTATTTGACAGAGAGAGACACAGTGAGAGAGGGAACACAAGCAGGGGGAGTGGGAGAGGGAGAAGCAGGCTTCCCGCGGAGCAGGGAGCCCGATGTGGGGCTCGATCCTAGGACTCTGGGATCATGACCTGAGCTGAAGGCAGACACTTAACGACTGAGCCACCCAGGTGCCCCATGGTCCCGGGTGTCTTGCCTACACATTTGACATCCCTCAGTCACAGAATACAACAAGCATCTGTCCTCACCAGGGACTTCATAGGCTTGACTCATTTACCCACCTGAATGTTACTATTTAATTGACTGAACCTATGAAAAACAAACCTATGCTGATCGATAGAGAAATAATTTTGCAAATCGTGGGATAAATCTTTAGAGATCTGTGTGCACTGCCATTTGTTAAAATGCTGAAAAGGTAAATCAATTTTCTTTATTAAAACACAATTGCTCCATCTATTGCTAGTTTAGGCAGGAGCCAGGAGGCAGGGTGTGGGGAGGAGCAGAGGAAGAGGTTTGGAACTGCTTATTTGCCCTTCATCCAGGGGTCATTTGTTAGTCTAAAAAGGGTCAAGTGTTGGGGAGGAGATGAGAGCTTCCAGGCTGGCAAATGCTTTAATGCTAGAAGAAAAAACATCCAGAGATTAGTGTATTATGTGTAGGAAATATCAGCTGGGGACTATAGACGGGACACTAAGGAAAAACAAAAAAAAAAACAAAAAAACCCCAAGAAATCTCTCATCTTCATCACTCCAGAGAGTGGACTACCCAGGATAAGTTAGATTAATGCTCTGGTGACAAACTTAAAATCTCAATGGCTTAAAACAGCACAGTTTTCTTTCTTGTTTACACACATTGTTGGTCAGCAGGGACTAGGCTGATGAAGGAACCTCAATCCCAACTTGGCTGTGCAACATGCCGGAGATAAATCGAGGGGAGATGAATCACATGTTGGTGAAATTAGTGTCTTCTGCTCCATTCCGCTGGCCCAGAGTTGGGGGGGGGGAAGTGCCATGTTGTCACATGTCCTGACGGTGGGCAGGCAGAATGCACTTGAGCACTTCTAATGACCACCATGCAGAGCAACCTGCAACGTCTCTTTTACAGTGGTGTTGTGTTACCCTGTCTGTGAGCACTGGGCAGAGGCTGCTTCTGATTCATCTTAGCACCTGACACATAGTATGGGCTTAAAAAAAAAAAAAAGTTTGCTTTGCAGACTGAGTTAATTAACTGGTAAGCAACAAAGAAGGGAAGCTACGGAACTTAGCAGAATGGTACAGAGAGGGGACAGTATGGTGCGGTAAAGTCTGTGGAAGCATCTTATCTTGGGTCTGGCATAGGTGACATTGTTCCTGCATTTTAATGTGCCACACCCTGAGCTAAGGTGTTTAATGCATCATCTCACTGAATTCTTACAACAGCTCTCTCGTTATCCTCGTTTTGCAGATTTGGAAGTTTTTTCCTTTCACCCTATAGATCATCATGGATTTTTGAGATGATAGGACCATCCTAACTCCCGTCCCCCATCATGTCAGGATAAGGTTGTCAGACAACAAAAATTCAACTGAGTACATGAAAAGATCAAATTGGCCTTATTTGGTGATTCATGAATCCATGAATCCATCTAGCAGTAGAGAGGAGCTCTGCTAAGCTGTAGGAAAGGAAAAGTTTTGAACGGTGGAAAGGTGAAAAGGATCTTACTAGCAAGGAGCGCATCATTTCAGGATCGAAAGGGCCTATGGGGCAGATTACGTCACTGGTGCTGACCAGGTAATTCCAGGCTGACTGGTTAAAGATTTCAGTCCCGGGAGAATTGGGACTGCAGTTAGGTTAGGTACTGAGTCTTGGTTTGCTGATGTGGGTTTTAGCACAAGTGACTCCATCTGGGGACTTGAAAGGACCACTGCTGGTGGCCTGGATTGAGTCACTTGCCTTTCCTGGGCCTTGGTTTCTTCATTGGCTTAAAAACAACAACAACAAAAAAGATTGGCCTGAACTGCTCTCTAAGAAACTTTCACATTCTCTTGTTTCATGGCGTTTTAATGGCTTGCCTCTGAATGGTTTGCACTTGGGGTAACTTGCTAGCTAACCAAAGGACTGTGACTTTCTGGTATCAGTACACAGAAAGTTACCTTTGAGTCACACCTGAGTAAGAGCAAAACCCAAAGAAGCCAAGTTTTAAATCCACAGTGCCATGAGATAAAATATTGTTTAGCTAAAGCCTTTCCCATGTTAACACACTATCATCAGTGTTGAATTTCAAGAGACATATAGTGTCTACTGTGTAATAGAAAACGTGCTCAGGGATTACCTGAGGAGGGAGGTTTCAGAGACAGCGTCAGGATGTATTTCATTAAGCTTCACTGCTATAGGCCATATTTGGATGTTTATACTTCCCTACCCTCTTAAAGGATCTCAAGACCACCAGAAAGTGAGGTGGGGCCCTGACTACCCTGCTTCTAACTGTTCTGCTTAAAACAGACACTGACTCTTGTAATAAAATTCCCCTTGGCCAGACCTGGGGAGGCTGGGGTTTCAGGCAGTGAGTATCCTCTTTGGATTTAATATGGCAGAACGACAGAACCAAGGGTGTAGTGGACTGAGGAGCACAAAGACGTCTAATGTGTTGTGGTAGACTGGGGCCCCGGGAGTGTGTGCAAGTCCATCCATTCACAAGTCCCAGATGTCCTAGAGATCCCTTGGACCAGCGTGGAAACGAGCTCACAGTTCTTGGATATTCACTCCATGCCAGAAACTGTTCTCAGCACTTGACAAGCTTGTTTAATTTAATCCTCTTACAATCAACACTTCGAAGAAGAGAAAACTGAGAAACAGAGAGTTTAAGGAACTTGTCTAAACACACACAGGCAATAAATAATAGAGCCAGACTTTGCAGCAAAGGAATGACTTCACACTCTCAACCAATGTTGTACAATCTCAGTGGGGCCAGATCATTTAGCAAGTCACATGAGATTGTGCAGTGCCCATATAGGAATATCAAAATGGCATATAGAAACCACAAGGAGGTGATTTTCCAAACCTCAGGTCCCGGCAGCCTGTTGTAACTACTTCTCTAGTTTGTATGATTACAGGGCTCTCCCTTCCCTGAGGTCCTGGCAGGCAGGAACCGTGTCTCAATCACTTATTTCTGTTTCCCTCGCACTTAACAGCATCTGGTGCATAGTAGGTGCTCCTTGGTTATTTGTTGAAAGAATAAACATGGTTAGATTGGGCCTTTCTACAAAGGATTTGAAAAATCTGGGGTTAGGGCATTGGATAATATAAAGGATGTTTAATGAAAACCCAAACAGCTGAGTGAGTCATTAGTAAAATGTAGTTTGAATTTTTTTTTTTTTTAACCCAGAGAAAAGAAGGCTGGGCAGATACAAGAATGGTTTATACTTCCAGAGGTTTTCATACAATTTTAGACCCATTCAGTAAAAAAAGTTCCTTGAACACCCACTGTGTGTCCAGTGGGCACTGTTCTGTGTCCTGGGATACAAGATTCAGGCCCGCCCCTTCTGGAGCATTGTCGCTATTCCTCTTGCTCTGTGCTTGGCACAGGAGTAAATGTAGGCTGCACGGATTTAGGATTTTCCTCGCCCTAAAATAATGAACAGTAGGAGGTGTCACCAGGCCCTGGTGTGCAGCTTCTCCAGATCTTTAAAAATAGAAATCTTGGTTTAGGGGCTCTGCTCAGAGAGGAGAGAAATCAGCTCATGCCTGTATCCGAGGAAAATCACTATTGAAATCAAGTTAGTTATTTTTACATTCTGTTCTGTTTCTTCAACAGTTTATAATGGAACCCCAGGGTTCTGGGGGGCTGTGTTTCAGACCACTAGAGGCTTGTGGGGCGGGGGGGTGAGGTGTCAAGAGGGGAAGGCTTGGAGAGAGGCCCAATCCGACTGCACTTTGACTGGAATAGCTCTGTTTCGTTCGGTATCTTTGGGGTCCACATATGATTTTTCTTGCCAAAAATACAAGGGTCCTGCTTTTTCAAGCAAACAAATACAAATGGCTTAAAAAGTAGCTGTTTAGGATTTTGCCTTGCCTCTCCCCTCCTAAGCAGTTAGGGGAGCAGGGAGGGAAAGGAAACTTTGTCCCTCCAGAGATGCAGGAAGGCTGTGATGAGAAATTGGCTGTTCTATTGATTTCCTAAAACAAAACATTGTCTATGCAAGTGTGCAGAGCACCACCTCTATTTGATGAAAGGGACTGTGCTGGACTCCTCAGGCAAGGACCTAGCACCCAGGGGCACAGGTGCTGGGGAGGAGGGGAACCAGTGTTCTCCTGCAGACAGTGGATCTTGGCTGAGGGAAGTGGGCTGGGGGGACAGTGTCAGCAAGAGGTGGCCGCTGAGGTATGGCCGAGGAGGCTACAGGGATGGGTTCGCCTGTCTCTTTAGGCTCTGTGTTCCTAGACTAATGAATAGACGGAGAAATGTGGTGGAAAACTCTAACTAGGCTTGGAGGAAGAGCAGTCGTGTTCCTCATTATACTATTAATGGCCACAAGTCTGCTGGTATTTGAAAACGTCCCCATTTATAAAGTGGTGAGGCCACATAGCTATCACTTGATAGTACACGAAGAAGTATCTGTGAGGCTCAGCACCTTTTAGTTGAAATCATTTTGAAGCAAAACAAACAAATGAGTCTATTGTAAAGAAAGTCATTACTAGAGGAAGGTGCTCCTGCCTTCCAGAAATATCTTCGCTTATGGGAAGACAGAAGACAGAATGTGGAAACCTGGCGTGAAGAGCAGGCAGTCAATGCGAGCGTGTGGAGGAAGTGGGCAGAGACCATCCTGTAAAAGCTGGCATGGATGAAGGGCATTTTCTCAGACGCACGGAAAGAGGTATTATTAAGGTCTAGAGGCCAAAAGGAGGCGACTGAGCTGAGCTGGAATCGAGGGCCTGGCACCAGGCCTCCCGGGGAACCACCTGTCCATCCATCAGCCACGACACGAGGGTGCACTGGGACCTGAGGGGCCAGGCTCTGGACTTGCGGGGTGGGGTGGGCCGAGGTTCTGCAAGGACTTCCCAGAGATGGCAGGAGAGACATGATGGAATGTTCTGGGAGAGCCGGTTGCTCCTGCTGACAGGATAATGGAGTAGTAGATAAAAAAAATAAACGAGAGGAAGAAGGAGACGCATGATAAATCCACCTTTCACAGATACACTCTCCTCCTCAACTTTAAAGATCACTTTTCTCCCCTTTACTTTTTCAAGTTCATTGAAACTGACACCGAGTTGCCATTTTCCTTCCCACTTGACCCGATTCGTGCTGGATTTCCTGACCTTTCCAACCAGGGCATCCTCCAGCTTGTTTTTTGTGTCCGTGGTCGTGGATGTGGAAAATTATGGTGAAGAACAGCTCGTGCTGGTTAGAATCTAAAGATTCTGAAAGGAGAACCTCTCCAAGAGGCAGCCCAGCCCTTGTCCCTGATGCACTCTTCCAAAATGCAATCCCAAAATCTACACGGCACTAGCTTCTATTTCCTCCCTTTTTTTTCATTTCTTCTGTAAGTACTTATAATTCAACTTCTACTGTAACAATGAGTTTACGTTTGTGATATTACCTTTACATGTAATATAGACATGAATTATGATCTGCATTGTAGTGATGAGAAACCTGAGACTCAGAGTACTTAGTTAGGATTAGAGTTGGGCTGTGAGCAACAAAAAACCCCACATAATAGCTATTATTTAAAAAAGAAAGAAATTTATTTCACTCTCATTTTAAATAATATTTGTAAACAGGCAGTCCGGGGTAGTGTGATGGCTCCATGGAATTGCTAAGGATTCAGGCAACACCATTACTGGGTGTGACTGTCATCCAAATGGGTCCATGATGGCAGCCAGAAACAGCTGCAGCCATTGTATAGATATATTCCAGGAGGCAGAAAGGAGAAATAAGGCAAGAAGGGGAACAATCTCACACAACTGCCCCTTTTGCCTCATTGGCTGGAACTTGGTCACATGGCCACAACTAGCTTCAAGGGAGACTGGAAAATACTGTCTTTAAGTGGCCACGTGTGAACTAAAAAGTCAGGGCTTTTATTACTAGGGATAAAGTAGATAACAGATATTGGGGTGGGTAACTAACAGTCTCATGCACGCGTGTCTTGCCTAGAGTCCCAGACCAGCGAGGGAAGGGACTTAAGCCTAGATTTTAAGTTCCGGTGCTCTTTCCAGTGTGTGAGGTAGGCTCAGGGGGACTTGGCGGGCACTGGCAGAACCCTAACCAAAAGCTGGAATTCATTGTCTGCTCTGAAAGACTACTTAGTCTTTGAGAAATCTAACTTATGAAATATATCATAAATGTTTTCTTATTATTTTATTAACTATGAGTATCGAGAAGCTATGCATTTACATGCAGTGATTGCATCAGGAGATCAAAGGAAAGGAGCATTTCCATGTGGGCTAGAGCTGCCAAGGACAGTTCCAGGAGTGAGAGGTCAAGGCCAACGTTGAGGGCCGGCTTACTTTGTATGTGGAGAAATTGCAGTCTCTTTGATGGGGAGCATGTTGCAGACGTTGGTTTCTTATCTTTGGAGGACAGATGATCCTGATACAGGAACTCTTGTTCAACTGACTAATAAAATGAAACAAAACAAGCCTTTCCTTCTGCACACATATACTCAGAAAACTCTTTACTGTAATAACAATATCTATCGGGCGCCTGGGTGGCTCAGTTGGTTAAGCGACTGCCTTCGGCTCAGGTCATGATCCTGGAGTCCCTGGATCGAGTCCCACATCGGGCTCCCTGCTCGGCAGGGAGTCTGCTTCTCCCTCTGACCCTCCCCCCTCTCATGTGCTGTCTCTCTCATTCTCTCTCTCTCAAATAAATAAATAAAATCTTTAAAAAAAACAAAAAACAAAAAACAATATCTATCCACAAACCCTTCCTGTGGTGACAGTAATGACTAAAATTTAACGAATACTTAGATGGTCTGAGCCCTCTGTGTATTACTTACTAGCTCCTCTCAAGGTCTTGAGGAGTAGGAATTATGAGACTTCCATTCTACAGTCAAGTAAACTAAAGTGCAGAGAGATTTAGAACTTGCCCGAGATCTGTATTTAAATGTTAGAGCTAATGTTCAAATCTAGGCATTCTGATTCCAGAACCTGCATTCTTTGTGTGACATTATTCAACTTTTCCTGCAGTAGCCTTTGTCTTTGGGACTCCAGACTGGGAAATGTTCATGCTGTAGGACAAGTAGTTCTAGGGAACACAGGGAGCCATATTTATGGGGGCTGAAGGCAAAGCCAATAGCGTGAGTTAGCCAGAGCTTGAGAGTTATTTGCTTTTGGTTTGGTTCATTATGGAAAAAATTATCAGATCCAGGCTTTTTGCCTAATTCTTCTGATTCTAAAACAAAAATGAGAAGAGTGAGGCCTAGAGACTTGGGTAAGTCTTTAACCTTCCTTGGCCTTGGTTTCTGTACTTGACTGCTCTCTGGAGTTCCCAATTCAGTTCTATGAAGCTCTACTACACTGTGTAATAATCAAGCCCCTTCTGATTGCTTTTCTTTCCATTTATGAAACTCTAAAGCATAGAACCAAGACCAGTTCAGGATGGCAGCAACAACTCCATCCTGCACAGCTCCAGATGTCACTTCCTAGCTCCTACATCCATAATGCTGGAGGCATGCACCAACCAGTGAGGCCGACACCCCCGTGTCCTTGATCTGCCCTAGAGAGACAGTCTGCAACCATTTACCAAGCATTTGTTAAGCACCTACCATGTGCCACATGTTGCATTGTGCCTGGAGACACAAAGGGGAATAAGATATGGGTCTCAGATACCTCAGTCAGGGTAGAGATTCTTAACCTGAGGTCCATGAATTGTTTTCAGTGAATCTGCAAATGCTCTAAAACTGTATCTGGTATTTTGTGTATCTGCCAAGATGCTCACATTTTTCCCTAGGGAGAATCTTCATAGTTTTCATCAAATTCTATAAGGAGTTGGTAATCCTGGAAAGTTATGAATCACTGACCATGTGGTCAAGACAGAATCCAAACAAATATTCAGAACATAGTAACAGGAGTTCCGCAGTAAAGATATGAATGAGGCAGAGATATTAACACTTCTCCCTGGGACTGAAGTGGGTCAGTGCCCCACACAGATGATGTCAGCTGGGGCCAAAGGGAATAAGGAAGAACTCGGTAAGCAGGCAGGCAAAGAGAAGGCATTCCAGGGTGTGAACTGAGGGGCCCAGGAGATCTAAACTGTTCTGTACTGAGAGAATGCCCATCTGGATTTGAATGCTGAGTATATAGGTTGTGAGGACTGCCATGGTGGGAGTGGAGAAGTGTCGATTCTTGAAAGTCAGTGCCCAGGATGAATAGGGAGGGTGGCTATCAGTGATGGTGACAGTTGGGACTAGGTAGGGAAAGACTTCCTGATATGTCCCTAATACTGAGCCACAGGAATCTGACCTCTGGAGACAGGCTGCCTGAGTCTTGGAGAAGGTCAACTTCGCATCTCAGCTTCCTCTTCCTGAAAACTGGACTTGATATTTGATAAATAAATCATGCAATCTTCCCTTCACACCCTGCCCCAAATAAAAACATTCACCGGTACCACCACTTCACAGCCGGCCACTGTGGGCCCCTGACAATCAATTACCCACCGGAGATGAAATTATTGTTTAATGGCTCCTGGAATGGGCTCCCATTCTGACATTCATCACAATCAATAATGCATCAGCAGGGACAAAAGAAATTACCTGCCTCCTGCTAAGTGAAAGAGTCCATTTATATGCAGCACAGCCCCTTCACGCCTACTGAGCAGGCCACCACAGGTGGGTTTCCACATTACAGAGTTCCTCCCTCCAAGGAGATGGGTAAGTAGGTTCTCGGGTGAAAGTGTGCACATTGCTACCTACTCAGGCTTGACAGAGTCAAGGCAGGTCTTGCACGTGGGCCACAGACAGGGATGGTGAACAGGAAATAGTGGCTGATCAAATTTACAAGGAACCAGTTGCCACTGTCCTTTCCCATACTTTTTCAATGTACATTGCATCTCCATCTTTTTCTATAGAGATGACAGGGCATAATTTCCTTTTAGATATTTTGTAGGCCACTGGGTCTGGTTTCGGGTGTATCCTTGCTCTGTCACTTCCTGCAGGATGATTATAGATGAATTTTTCACCTCTTAGATCTGAGATTGCTCACCCAAGAAATGGACTTAATAATACCGACCTTAGAGGACTTATGATGAGGATTAAGTGAAAGATCATGTGTAATGCACATAACAGGCATTCTCTTGTCTCCCCACCCTTATTTGGGAAAATATTCTGTAGTTAGTTTGGTTCATCCTGATATCACTGATGGGCGAGGTTAATTGAAATAAGGACAAATCAAGAGAGTAATCATATTTAAATTCCAAGTCCCCAAATCTTAGAGAACTTCCATGCTATTTCACCCTGTATACATCAGCAAATAGCATTAGATCAGCTCGGAGATATTTTAACCAAACCAGAATCTAAGATAAAAGTTTTCCTTCCTACCTTCCCTCTCTCCATTCATTCACGTGTTCATCTATTGGAATTTTATTTGGTGCTGATTATTGATCAGATGGTATGTCAGGCCTTGGGGAAACACAGATAAAAATACACTGCCCCCCTGCCCCCTGCAACCCCAAAACCCCAAAGAACTTGCAGTGTGGTAGACAAAAAGAGTTCTAAGTAGATGATCATGAACTAGTACAGTGCGTACCAAGTCTCCTTGGGGAGGTGTGGAAGGCTTCAGTGAGGAGGTGACGCCTGGGCTCACTCCTACTGGATGCGTAGGGGTTTGCTGGTGCACAGGTCGGAGAGCCCTTAGGGAGACTCAATCACATTTTCACCCATCAGTTCTTTACTTTTTCCCCAATTTCAATATGTTGTGCTGTGCTCAATTTACAGGTGGGTAAAGTTATCTAAGGGAAACCAAGTTGCTTTGTCTGAAATCAGAGAGGCTAGGGATGCAGCTACAACTGGAATTCACTTGCCCTGATTCTCAGCCTAGGGCTTTTTAACTTTTGCTGTGCCTGTGTTGCCTTATACACCCTTAACCCTTCCCTGTCTTAGGTTCCCTTTGAGCCTGCGTCTGGATGCTTGGCAATACTGAAGCAACAAGGCATGTATAAATGCAGCACTCTCTGCCAGCGTAAGAGTGTTTTATTATGATTAAAAAACGTTTTTCCTTAAAACAACAATCTATATTGGTAATTATGTGCTGAGGTCCATCGGCTCTGTGCTCTGAAGGGTGCAACATTATTGTCAAGAGCACTTGATTGCTTGCCTCTTGTTTTACAATCTTGGCTTGCACTTTAGGCTCCATCCTAAGCATTAGTGGAGAAACCAAGAATGAGACAGTGGTATATCCAAAAATGCTTGAATGTGCTTCACCCACACGTTCCTGCTTCCCTGGAGCGAGGGGCAGTGGGATGGCTGACCTAAGCAGCTGCAGACATCTGTGCTCGAGGGGGAGAAACAGGAAACACGGGGCTTTCTGAATGGAGACGTACATTCTCAGAGAGGCAGCCATACACCAAGGCAGAGATGCCTGCCTCTCATCATAGTTGCTGTTTCTCCTGATTGCGTCTTGAATTTATTGTCCCATCGGCTAAACAGCCAGAGGTGGTGAAATTCCTCCGTTGGACACTCATGACTTTGAGTTGGCCAGACCTCGTTGTGGCTTCGGTCACTTTCTTTCCTTCCGTCTCTGTCTCCCTTTGCCCTTTCTCAGCACAAATATACGGGGTTATGTAGTCATAGTTTTACAAACCTGAAATCAAGTAAGTACATTTCTCTCTAACTTGTTTTGCTCTTAACAATATATTGTAGAAATCCCTCTGGGTCAACAGATACAGATTGAACAGGAACACATTCTTTTTATTAGTTGAAAAATATCTTATGGTCTGAGTGCCCTACAGGGTATTTAACCATCCCCCCATTGAGAGGTATCTAGTTTGTTTCTACTTGCAAAATGATACTGTAATAAACATCTTTGTACATGCACTCTTTGGCAACCTACTTTCATTTCTAGGGGTTAGGTGCTAATAACTGTGAGTTAGGGTGCAAAATATATGCATTTTTTGAGTTTTAATAGATCTTGTCAGATCATTGCAGCTATTCACATTCCCACCAGCAATGTTTGAAAGTGCCTTACCTCCAGGATTCTTACCAGGTTAAAATCTCTTTTAAAACGCAAATACTTCTGGAAAGGTGTTTAAATAGCAGTCAAAATAACAATGCTTGAAATTTATATAATCTTTTTGCAGTTTACAAAGTGCTTTTTATCACATATATTATCTCATCCAACCCCCATAAAAGTCCTTCTGGGTGGTTTTTGTAGAAGCAAAACCAGGCCTGGAGTACAAAGTGGTTTTCCCAAAGCCAGATATCAGAGGGACAGCAAATCTAGAACTGATGACTCCAGGGGGCTTTTCCCTATACCCCGCCCCTTCTCTATATGTGAGGGTAAATTATTTGATCACAAGGTACAGTGTTTTCATTGCTGAGTGCTGCGTTGTGCTCATGGCCTGGCCCTGCTATTAATTACCTGGCAGGCTTTGGGCAAGTTATTTCACTTCTTGTGCTACCAATTACTTCTCTGTAAAATAAGAAACTCAGTGAGATGCTCTCTGTCATCCCTTCTAGCTCTAACAACAATGACCTCGAATAGGGCTGACAGATGCTAACAGGGGTGCAGAAGCCTCAGAAAAAGGGAATCCTAAGGGAGGTGGGGTACAGGAGGAAAGAATTTTTTAAAATCTTAGAGCACGGCATGAATCCCAAGTTTTTTGTATATTGAGGATTAGAGCAATGAAGTTTGAAGCATGCCTAACAAAAAGTCTGGCCCACAGCTCCTGCCATGTATTAAGTGCTTACCACTGGACTTATCGATACTGAGTATTTGCAGCCGAGTAGGTAAGCAGGATAAGCAGTTCTATGCGGGAAGTGGGAAAAACTGGGTTTCTTCTTTCAGCAACTTTGGATAAATATCCAGATGATCTTAGAGCACGTGTTCATGAATTACTTATAAATTCTGGCATTTAAAGACTTACCATGTGCCAGGCAGTTGGTGCCTTGATTTATATATAGCGATCTTCCTCAGAGGGTGGTCATATTCTGTGCCAGGAGTTTTCTGGCAGATTCTTTAGGTCAGATAGGCTTTGACCTGCTCAACTTACCCCTGAGGTGATTTCTAGACGCCTCATGCTTAGGTTGGGTTTACTAAAACCCCTGGGTCTTATTTCATACAACCCATTGTCAATCTAGTCTCATCCATTCTATTGATTTTTTTTCTGATTATAAAAGTAACACATAGTAATTAAAAAGGTATTCGTAAGCATTAACATGAGTGTAAATAGCCTTCCAGTCATGTCTCTTAAACACAATTGAAGTCCTACTGTGTGTTTATGTGTGTGTATAATTGTGAACTCTGCTTTTTTTCACTTAACACTAGAACATCAGCAATTTCTCTGGTCTCCCCACCTGGATGAGACTTTCAGTCTTGTCCATAGGTGCAGGTGGAGAAGCTGGAAAGAGGATGACAGATGCATATTATCTTTCAAAAAAAAAAAATTTCACCACTGTTAAAATGAGGTCCCTTGGATCTATGTCTCTTAGCAATCAAAAGAGCAATTTCTTCTCTCTGAGGGAACACTGGGAAGAGTGTGGAGGGGAGGCCGACTCTGTGTTTCTTCTTCCAGGATCGAGGCTATAGGCTGGGGAGAAGGTTCTAGAATTTCTTCTCTCTGACATGTTTCTCTATGATTTTTAAGAAGACCGTATGATGAAATAGAGATTATTGGTATATATTGGTTTATTTCCCCATGAAGGATTTCAAGATTTGGGATGACAAGGTTGAAGATGCATAATTTTAAATTTGTATACTTGTGCAATTTAACTTTAAAACTAAATGTATGTGAAAATACTTTGAAACTGTAAAGTGACATCTGAATACCACTAAGATCATTACTGCTATTAAATTTAATTTGGTTGTTTGGCGACCTCATTTTCAGTCTGCATTTTAAATACTTAAGTACTTGTGAATGTTGATTAGGTCACATCAGTTTCTTCATCTGTAAAATGAGTATGATAATAATGTCTACTCTTTTTTTTGAGGATCAAATGAAATAATGCACATAAAAATGCTTTTAAACTCTAAAGTACTAAAAAACCCCTATAAAGTACTAATTAGATATTAATAATAATCGTTATTGTTATATTAGCCATCCTTCCTACTTTTCCATTATCTTATCAAAATACCTTTGGTATCTTCAATCAGTTTCTACTGAGGCGTATTGGAGATGCCCCTGGGAGAGAAAGAACGAGGATTGCTCATGTGGTCCGCAGTGGCTCCTTATATTGGCCCTTAATGGATAAAGTGGACAGGCTGAGGATACCCCTGTCCTGACACTTGGGACATGTGATGACTTCATGGCTGTGACACTTAGGATAAGTGCCTACAGCTTTCTTAGCCACAGAGCCATATATAACCTAAAACATGTGTTATAACGTATAACATAAAACATGTATGTTATAACATATTTTGTATATCGATAGTGTGTTTATGTGTGTGTGTGTGTAATTATTAAATGGTGTAATGCTTGGCACATCACCATGGTTCATTAATGGTTATTATTAGTTGAAGGTTATCTCTAGCTCTAGGATAACAGGACAGTGATCCCATGTTTTGGCTGACCAACAAGAGTTCAGACTGGCCAGTGGAGGGACCTGAAGTTGCTAAAGACTGTTTCTTTAAGAAATCCTTCAATGATTCTAGTTGTTTTTTTTTATAAGCGCATATGAATATTTATTAATAGTAATGCAACTGAGCAAAAGCTGATCCTGATCCACATCATTATATGATGAGACTCTGAGTTTTTTAAACTCAAAAGAGCAGGCAAATCACCTGAAACCAAATAGTTTGGGGGAAAACAGAGGTAAGAAACAGGCCTTTGGTTCTAGTTTTGTCTTGTATTCATTTTGCAGGCAAAGAGAGGAGTCTTGCCTCTTGACTTGCATGAAGCTGGCATTGAGCTTGGAATTCACCTAGCAGTGCTCTCCTGGTTTGTTATCCTATTCAGTCAGATTCAGACTCAGGGGGCTGCCCTGGGACTGTAGGTGGGCTTTTCAGGCGGAGGATTCTGTTAAGTTTGGGGGAGGGCAGTTCCATCTGAGGTCAGGTTTCTCACAGACAAGATGCAGAGGCCTGGGAATTGAAGCAGTGTTTCTGAGCAGTGTGGGCAAATGAAGCTGGGGATGGAGGGGTGGAGTTGAGCAAGCAATGAGGTCAAATCTGGGAAAGGAGGAGAAAGAAAGGGAGGCCAATAGAAATCACACGGTGCTTGTGCTTAGCTGTGATCTAACATGACTTTCCCCTCTGTTGGCGAAGGGGGGCACATGATGTTAACATTCATTATCATGTCATATTCGATTGACTGCCAGAATTTATTATATTTTCTGCTGTTACACACTGAATACTGACAAAACCCATTCCCTTGCTCAAGAAAGGTCTCTGCTTTCTAATCTTCACACAATAACAGGGAGGTGGAAGGCCATCAATACCAGAGTAATGAGTGTCAGAGTGAGGCCAGGTCCGCAGCACCTTAATTCCAGAAGCAGCGGGAAAAGGAGAGAAGGAGAGGAGATGGAGGGATACGTGCCTGCTTCAGGATAATGAAGCACTGAGACGGGGCTGGGCATCTAACTAGGTGCAGAGGTGCAAGTGACGGGATCCCTCACTGTGTGTGTGTGTGTGTGTGTGTGTGTGTGTGTGAGTGCAGACAGTCAACGTGTGGCTTCGTGCCACCTCCTAGTAAGAGACAGCAATAGGGGAAGGAGGAGAAGCTGTTTCCACTGTTAAAATAATCCAGCTTATTGGTGAAGATGCATTTTGCCTAAGTTAATTAATTAACTCCCAGACTCTTTCGGGAGCATCCCCTATGGACCAAGCACTGTACTGAGCTTCTAGGGATACAAGAATGGACAGACACAAATTTTCAGACTAGAGTAGTCCACTGGGGGCCAGGAACAGTCAATTTAACAGCTACTGGACAATGTGCTAAATTGGGTAATAGAGTTTCATTGAGACACTTGGATATTTATGAAAACGATTTCTTCAAGACACTGAGTGAGATACTGGGAATATGAAGATAAATAAAACAGGATCAGTGTTCTCTGGGACTTCATGGAGAGTGCTAGGGGAGCACTGTGCAGGGAGAGGGCTAGCACAGATCCCATGTGAGAGGGAATGAGATGCTGGAGCAGACTCTTGGGGGTAACTAGTAATCAGGCAAATGTAGGGCAACAAGGGTTCAAGAAGAGAGACCAGCAGGTCAAACGGCTCAGATCAAGGAAGAAACATCTAGTTGAGGAACTTCAGCAAGTACTGGGCATGCTGGAACACTGGGTCTGTGAGTGGTGGTGGGTGGAGAAGCCATCAATCCCACCCTGCAAAGTGCCATTAGCAGAAGGCATATGACCTTGGGGAAGCCATGATTCCAAGCAGCATTTGTCTCGTAGGCTGTCCACATTTCCTTATTTAAGGTTCCTTTTCCCATTTACTCCCTCCTCACCTTACCTTAAAGTACATTTCATCTGAGTCAAGTATGAGGTGGCAAGACTCCTGAGCCCAAGGGGATTTACATTTGAATGAATACTCTTCAGTATTCAAACCTCAGCACCCAGAGAACTGGGTGGGATATAGGGGGAGCCAGTAGAGAACCCCAGAACCTCTCAAATTAAGCCAACTGCTCATGAAGTGAGAATAAAGTGAATTCCGGGTGCTCTGAATTGAGGTAAATATGTGATTAAAGAAGTTAGACAATTCAAGGCCAGAGCTGTGTCCTGGCTTGAATTCCCAAGGATAGAACTCAGGCATAGATTCTTTTTTTTCTTATTTGGAGAGAGAAAATTCCAGAGAGAGGTTTTGCATTTTACATTTATCTCAGCCCTAAAGAACATCATGAGGAGTCTAAAATATCCTTGATGGGGGGCCAGAGACTCAATGTTTTAAATTCTGAAGGAATAGCTCTCATATGGAAAGTTGGGGGTTTATTTATATTAGAATGATTCAGATTTGCTGGAGCCCTAAGAATGGGTCAACTGAGGTAAAGTTATCTTACCAGTTTCCTGTAAACCTAAGGATACATTTGCATCTTTGTTTGTAAAAATGAAAATCATCATTTACATACACATTTGCATTCTGTACAAACTCTGTGTACACACGATTAAATTAATTAGTAGCTCTGATATGTAAGTTGTATCTAACGACTACCAACAATGTGGTATTGCAGAAAGAGCTCAGGTTCTGAAGGCTTTGGGTCTGAATCCTGAATCCACCACTTATTAGCAATGCAATTTCTCTTTGAGTCTCAGTTTCTTCACATATAAAAACAGTAAAACGGTATCTCTCTCACCTGCCTATTGTTTAATGCTCAAAGAGCTTCATAATAGATACAAAGTACCTAGCACAACGCTTGGCACAAAGAAGATGCGCAGCATAAATTTGTTAATTTGACAACTCAGGACTGCGGCCCAAAATGACAGCATGAACGACAGTCTTTTTTAGCAGGTGCCTTTGTCTTTCTAGGTTTAGCTCTCCACAGAAGGGAAGGGTGATCCACGAGACATTTGTGAGATGAAAACAAGCTGACCTGAGTGCATGGTCTGACTCTCCCAACCATCCTCATCATCCTCAGGGGGTCGCTCCTTGTTTTAAACAGCATGGATTCCATGTTGACAGATGAATCTGCATATACTGGGAACTCCCCATTCCTTTGCTTCTCTATTGCTCCTTCATGCTCCCCTGGAAAAGTCCAGCCCTCTGCTTGCTTCATGTGTGGACCATGACCGGAGAAACCGAAGGTGACTAGAGAAATAGACCCTTAACCATGTTGTGTTAGTTGGAGTCTCTAGGAAGCTGGTGCCAAGATGGGGTTTGAAGTGGGCAGGGGAAGGAGTAACCTCAATGAAAGATAAAGCTGAGGAGGGAGTAGAGATAGGCAAGGAAGACTTTCAGAATGTGAGGCAGATTTGACACATGCGAGAGGGTAAGGAATGCCTTAGATTATGCTACAATTCTGAAAAATTATTGGTCAACCCAAAGACGTGCCCAGGTACAAAGACTGCCAATAAGGGGCTCCTGCCATGCTTGGTCATGGGCTAGGAGGTGCCAAGAAGCACATGGCTTTGGTGCAAATGTTCCGTTATATCCCAAAGATACTGCATAGGGAGGTTGTCTGCTAACTCTCCTCTTCCAGCGGACTGCAAGCTCTCTCTTGAAAGGAGATCTGAGTGACCTATACAGACTATGCGAGTTCCCTTAAATTAAGACCAAAAATATCAAATGGGTCTTTAGTCCTGCTGGCCAATCCTACTACATTTCCCTAGTCAATTTACTCTCCTTGCTCTGAAATGACCATTTCACATCTTCATTTCTCTCCTCAAAGTTCTGAAACCCCCTTTTCTACTGTCAGATAATTGCCATACTTTATTTCACTGAGAAAATAGCAACAGTCAGAAGTGATCCACTACCCTGACCCTATCACAGTTCTTGCATCTGACAAGGTGGCAGAAGAGGGCCAGGGTGAAGGCTATACTGCTTGGACCCTAAAGCCAGGAAAGCCAGGCATTAGGGGCCCAGGGCTCTGAGAAGGAGCACGTGCCATTAGCTCCTATTAACAGCATCTGTACCCACATGCTCTGCTTCTAGCCTGTAAGCTGTGCCTGCTCCCATCTAAAGCTGACCACTCGTGTACTGGATTCCCCTCCAGAATGCTTAAGAGGCTTGCTCCTCACTCCTCATCACCCCAGCAGAGAGAGGTCTAGTTAGCCCCTCACTTCTGTATTCCTCTTTGGGTAATTCTCCCTCAGATGGTTGTCCGTACTCTTCAACTCCCTTTCTCCACTTCCAAATTTTTGTGCCTTTCCTCTAAACCCCCTCCTCTTTCATTTATCCAGGTATTCAGACCAAAACACTTGCTATCATCCCTGACTCTTTCACGCTCGACATGCAAACTATTAACAAATTATCCAGGCTTGACCTTTGCAATATATCTGGGATATGATTACTTTTCACCTCTTCCACTTCTACCCTCTACTCTAAGCCCATAGCACCTCTCATTGCACTACTATGGCAACCTCCTAACTGATCTCTCTCCTGCCACTTACGTATTCCTATGCTCTACTCTTCGCAGAGCACTTGGTCAAATCATTCCTCTGCCAACAAGCCTCCAATGGTTACCATCACACTAAGAGCTCCAGTTTTAAACTATCCCTTATCCTAGTGGCTTAAAGCAGTTTTAAACTATCCCTTATCCTAGTGGCTTAAAGACTCAATGTTCATGCCCCCCCCCAATTCAGATATTGAAATCTTACCCCTCATTGTAATGGTACTAGAAGGAGGGACCTTTGGGAGGTAATTAGGATTACACAAGGTCATGAGGGTGAAGCTCTTATGAATGAGACTAGTACCCTTATAAGAGTCACCAGAGAGCTTGTTTCCTCTCTCTGCTCTCCACCACGTAAAGATACAATGAGAAGCTGGCAGTCTATAATCCAGGAGAAGGGTTTCTCCAGAACCTGACCATGTTGGCATCCTTATCTTGGACTTCCAGCTTCTAGAAGTGTAAGAGGTAAGTTTCTTTTATTTATAAGCCACCCAGTCTGTGGCATTTTCATTATAAAAGCCTGAGCTGACTGAGATGAACAGCAACCATTTTTATTACATTTCATGAGTTTGTGGGTTAGGGATCCAGGCAAGGCTGAGCTAGGTGATTCTTCCTTTCTACATGGTATCAACTGGAGTCACAGTAGGTTCAGCTGGAGGCTAGTCTGGTCCAGAGGGTCCAAGATGGCTTCACTCTCATGCCTGGCACCTTGGCAAAGAGGATTGAAAAGCTGGACTCCACTGGTCCCAGGTGAGCCCCTGTCCTTCTTCATGTAGTCTATGGTCTCTTCATATCATCTCTCCAGCAGAGCTTGTACATGATAGCTAAGTCCTCCCAGGGACCATAATTAAAGCTGGCAATTCTCCAAAAGCCCAGGTCTTTTACTTCCGTAGTAGTCCATTGTGCAAAGTCATCACAGGCCACCCTAGAATCAAGGGAAGGAGAAACACACCTTTCCCTCTCAAGGAAAGGCTAACAAAGGATTTGTGGCACCTTTGACTCCTCCATGCTAAAAATACAATTGAGATTCTTTTTCATGGAATACAATACCCTACATTGTTGGTCTTTGGCCACTACTATAAGTTTAGTTTATTTTTTCTACTCATTTCATTCCAGTCATTCATATTCCTTACTGTTTCTGAAATATTTTTCCAATTCTAGACATTTGTACTAGCTGGATAATCCCCCAAATATTTACACTATTCTCCTCCTCTTCATTCAGGCATTTGCTCACAGGCTACTCCTCAGAGAGGTCTTCTTTCAGGTGGTCTGGCCTCTCTTCTTGTAATCCATGTGATTGCTCTTCATAGTCCTACTCACCACCTGACCTTATGTTACCTGTGGTTGGCTTACTCTTTGTCTTTCCACCGGAAGGGAATGTTTTTGTTTTGCTCACCACAGAAACTTCACCTGCTAGAAGAGTGGAGGGTGCTTAGAAGACCCTCAAAAATGTTTATTAAATGTTGAGGAAATCAAGTAACTCCTCTGTCTTCAAGGAGATTAACAGCAAAATGGAGAGACCAGGTAATAGCACGGTTACTCTTATTCTCCCAGGTGCCTCGTTATAAATGACTTGACTTGACTTGTATTTATTTCCTATAATTGCATGTGGGAATCAAGGGAAAGCAAAGTCCCAAATGTGGTGATAGAGAAGAGGCTCCCAGGGCTTCCTTCCAATCACTAAAGCTGGCAGCCCCCAGTGCTTTCTGTTTGGCTTAACTACATCAGCATAATCGAAGCATATGTAGTGGGGGAGAATTCTGGGTTTGCAAATGCTCTTGTCTTGCAATGGTGGCGTGTGGGTTGGGGTGAAATGTTCAATCAGAGTGAGTACTTCTTACTGAGAATTCTAGGATAAAAATGACTTTAAAATATTAAGGCTCTGCCAGCAGATTGTTTTATCCTTCATCAAATTCCCAGTGCAGACCCTAGGGCCTGTCACATAATAGGGACTCAATAAATATTTGTTGCCTAATAAATTCTACTGGGGATTCCATATGTAGCTTCTGTTGAATTCAAATGTGAGGCTTGATGCTACAGATGAGAACACTGGCCAACTCTGGGTACCACTCACCAGGGCCACCTGCTGGAGGCAAAAGTGTAAAGGGGGTTCTAGAGGAGTCTCATGGCCCATCCTGCCTACACCTCTATAAGACTCTTAAGATGGTTGTGGCAGGAAACAACAGAGACCCATTTGAACCAGCTAAAGCAAAGTAGTCACCTTGGTGGGAATACTCTGAGGTATCTTATGGAATCCATGAAGTCTGAACACCAAGGCAGAGCTGGGATGGCCAAGAGGCAGCTGGGTCACAGAAGGAAGTATACCTGGTGCTTGGAATGCTGACAAGAGCCTCTTCATCCTTCATTCAGTTTTCCCCTGCTGCATGTTGGCATCTTTCTGTCATGCTGAATATCAGTTTTCTACATATGGCAAAAAACATGGCCACCTATAATGTTCAAGATTCCTGGATTTAGTAAAAAGAGGGAGGCTCATAAGACCCTTTCATAAACTCAACTTCAGTAATTGAGAAGAAGGGAGCTGTTGGTCCAGCAGGTTATAGGTGTAGTATCCTGATCAAATCAACTGTGGTTAGATGGTGGAGTCAGATAAGAACACAGTGGCATATGTGGAACTGTAAGAATTGAGGGATGGGAAAATGGTTCTCAGAGAAGAGCAGGGTACCGGTGACAAGACAATCACCTTCTAGGTGAAGTTAATCCATATATAATCCCTTCTGAGAACAGTAGCCCTGCCTTGCCCCATGTGGCTACACCTTCTATTTACTGACGATTGTGCCTTTGCCCCAGATCAACACAGCCATATTCTTCATAACTTATGAATTATTATTATAATATTATAAATATTATAAATAATATTTATAAGAACAACCCTATTGTAGGCACGAATAAAAGCAGCATCCTGCATTATAAAGTTTAAATTTACCTGTTTTGCACAAAACACACACACTCACATACACCCACATTCACACACACATACATACACACACACACACACACACTTAAACACACCTCAAGAAGAGAAAAACTACACAGTTCCATATTTTTTTTTTTAAAGATTTTATTTATTTATTTGACAGAGAAAGACAGTGAGAGAGGGAACACAAGCAGGCAGAGTGGGAGAGGGAGAAGCAGGCTCCCTGCTGAACAGAGAGCCCGATGCGGGGCTCGATCCCTGAGCCGAAGGCAGACGCTTAACGACTGAGCCAACCAGGCGCCCCTACACAGTTCCATATTAAACCATTATTGCCCTCTGAAAATATGTTTCTATTAAGATTATTTTTTTCCCATAGGAATTGATTGACAAATTTTGAGCAATGCTAGTCCAGAAGGGAATATTGGGTAATTTTCTAGGCAACTTGGAGATTGAAGGCGTTAGCCATGGGGGGAGAAGCTGAAAGGGTACACAAGGTAGATTTTGGGCTCAACAGGATAGCCAAAACCCCTGCTGCTCAGAGTTATTAGGAAGCAAAGCCACAGATGAGCACAGCAGGGTGCTCAGGGGCATGCTACTCGAACTGATACAGGGGCAGAAGCTGATCGTCATAGTAGAGGTGGGGGTTGGGTGGGGTGAGCGATGGGACCCCGAGAGCTGGTTCCCAGAGTTTCCTGGATTCCGACTGGCATTTAGTTCCAGTCTCAGCTCACCTATATAATATTAGAGTAAACCTCTTTTATATAAGCAAGCTTGGTCTCTGTGACTTGAACCAAAGAAGTTTGAAAGGAAAGTTTGCCCTTAGAGTTTCCTGTCCCCACATCCTTGGTTGCATGCTGTGCTCCCCTGCTCTGACCAGATCTGGAGAACAGATCAGGAAATCAAGGGGCTGGGGATTCATGATGAAAGTTAAGAAGATAAAGAGGATCCCCACCCCCCCATTTTACAGAGGAAGAAACTAACCATATGAGGCAGTTGAATAGTTAGACATCTGGCCGAAGGTCAGACAGTCCTAAAAAGATTCAAACCAGGTGCTTCCACTCCAACTCTAAAGACTTTTCATTCCATCACTCTGACCTCGCCTTTGGTTACTTGCACTAAAATTGATAGGGTCTTAGGACTCTGATCTAATAAATAATATTTATAAGAACAACCCTATTGTAGGCACCAATAAAAGGAGCATCCTGCATTATAAAGTTTAAATTTACCTGTTTTGCACAAAACACACACACTCACACACACTCACATACACCCACATTCACACACACATACATACACATACACACACACACATTTAAACACACCTCAAGAAGAGAAAAACTACACAGTTCCATATTAAACCGTTATTGCCCTCTGAAAATATGTTTCTATTAAGATTATTTTTTTCCCATAGGAATTGATTGACAAACTGAGCAATGCTATTGGGAATACAATTTTTAAAAATTGTCTTCTAAACTAAATTTACTATTTAACTTAAACGTAACAGTCATTGCTTAATCGATACCTATAGTGGATTGAATGGTGCCCCCCCACAAAAAGATATGTTCATGTTCTAATCCCCAGAACCTGTGAATGTGACCTTATTTGGAAAAAGGGTCTTTGTAGGTTTAATTAAGTTGAAGATTTTGAGATGAGATCATCTGGATTTTCTGAGTGGGTCCTAAACACAAAGGCAAGTGGCCTTGTAAGAGACAGAAGAGGAGAAGGCACCAACATGGAGGGGGGAGCCATGTGAAGACTGAGGTAAAAATTGGAGTCATGTGGCCACAAGCCAAGAAATACCAAAAGCCCCCAAATTCTGGAAGAGGAAAAGAAGCATTCTCCCCTAGAGCTTTCCAGGAAAACTAGGACCTGCTGACACCTTGATTTTGAAGTTTTGACCTTCAAAACTTTGAAAGACTTAAGCATTTCCAAAGATCAAGGTCTGCCTCTTTGACTATTTACTTACTTGACTGAACTAATCCATATAGGATGTTACCTGTTCCCTGTTCCTTGCACCCAGTTACCTCCTTTGCTCGTAAAGAGCTACCCTCCTTCATGCATCTTCTCTCAGCATCTCAACTTGTTTTAAGCTCACTTCTGTATCCCATGTCTTTTCTAGAGTCTAAAATTACATGGTAAGTAAATGTGGAGATGGTTCCAATGTGACATATCCTGACCATCTCTGTCCAGTTAGGTTAAAGTTATAGTACAGCAACCAATCTTCTAATCTTTCTACGAAGGCTCTCCTCTCAACTGGCAGATTGAATTATTATTGTTATTTGCATATAGTACTAGAAAGCCTCTTTCAGATTCTTCCACAAAAAACTGCTGGCAATTGTCTTAAAGTGCTAGGGTTAGGCTTGCTCTTTTACTCTCTTATATCTACTGAATATTTAAAATGGAATTTGAAACCATCAACAAAACAACAAGGCAACCAACTGAATGGGAGACAGTATTTGTGAATGATATATCCAATAATGATTCATAATCACAATATATAAAGAACTTACACAATTCAAGACCAAAAAAACCCCCAAATAATCCAATTAAAATGGTCAGAGGATCTGAATGGGCACTTTTTCAAAGAAGACATACAAATGGTTGACAGACACATGAAAAGATACTCAACATCACTAATCATCAGGGAAGTACAAATCAAAACCATGAGAGATATTACCTTATACCTGTAATAATGGCTACTATCAAGAAGACAAGAAATAACAAGTGTTGGCAAGGACATGGAGAAAAAGAACACTTGTGCACTGTGGGTGGGAATACAAATCAGTGCAGCCACTCTGGAAAACAGTATGGAGTTTCCTCAAAAAATTAAAAAATAGGATTATCATATGATCCAGTAATTCCACTACTGGATATTTACCCAAAGAAAAGGGAAACAGTAATTTGAAACGATAGATGTACCTCTATGTTTATTGCAGTATTATTTATAATAGTCAAGATAAGAAAGCAACCCAAGTGTCCATCCATAAATGAATGGATAAAGAAGATGTGATATACCATATATATATATGAAATGTGTATTCCATGTGTAAAATGGAATATTACACAGCCATAAAAAAGAATGAGATCTTGCCATTTGCAACAATATGGATGGACCAAGAAAGTATAATCCTAAGTGAAATAAGTCAGCCAGAGGAAGATAAATAATATCTGATGTCAGTCATATGTAGAATTTAAGAAACAAAACAAACAAAGAAAAAAAAAGAAACAAATAAAAAAACCAGACTCTTAAATACAGAGAACAAATTGGTGGTTGCCAGAGGGGAGGTGAGTGGGAGGATGGATGAAATGGATAAGGGGATTAAGAGTACATTTATTGTGATGTGCATTGAGTAATGTATAGCTTATTGAATCATTATATTGTGCACCTGAAACTAATATAACACTGTTAATTATACTTCAATTAAAAAATACAAAATAATGGAATTTGAGGGAAACATTCATCAAACACACACAGCAGTTTTCTTACATCAAATTTGGCTGGTTAGGATGAGTCTTTAACTGATTGTTTTCCTGGCATAAGCCATTATTTCTCATTCTAAGCTGGTAGGAAACTGAATAGAGCAGGTGAGCTTTACCACCCCTTCCCAGGGGCTCACAGATTTGCTCATATATTTATGCTATCTTATGGCCCCCTGACATCTAACAGTTCCCCTCCTACCAATACCCTCACAAGTGATAGAACGGATATTTGAAGACAGCCTGACAATCTCCTAAAACATTGAAGAAGTAGGAGAGGAAAGTGGGCATTATGGCTAATGTTAACTTTAAATTAAACATACCAGTCCCCCTCCCATCACATGCACAGTCTCTCTCTCTCTCTCTCTCTCTCTCTCTCTCTCTCTCTCTCACACACACACACACACATGCATAACTAGTCAGGATTATTTATGTAAATGCTTTAAAGAATGGGCCTAAAGATAGTTTTCTTCTCAGCAGCCTTTTGAGCAGTTTCTATCTTTTTCATCTGTTTTCATCTAAGCTGTACTTTAATGTCTTTTAACTGTATAGTTTTATGTGTCACCACTGATGCTAGTCGCCAGATAAATACAGCAGAGTGCTGGCATAGATCTTCTCTATGGAGTATATATATACAAAGTCGCTTCCACATTTGTACACGTGCTCCATATTTTTGGAACCTGAAACTGACAGGAGAAATAATAAACCAACTTTGTAAAGTAACAGATTCCCAATAGTTTAAGGCATTGAAGAAATCTTGACAGCCCTCTTTATGATGATGTATAGACAGCATTCATTCAGCAGCAAACATTTATTTTGTTGCTAGCAAGTTCTAGGCATTCTCCTAGGAATTGGGGATACCACCATGACTAAAATACGGGTTGTGCTTGCAACTTTTAAGTCTTGAGAGGCAGGTATGGGTATAAATGAACTGAAACAAAACAATGCAATAATTTAAATGGAGTATCTTGGGAGAACAGAGGAGAGAGCAACCAACGCTTTCCAGGAGTAAGGTCAGCAAAAGCTTCAGAGAACTACAAAATTCAGTGGCTTTCTGAGACCAAAGAGTTAACTGAGGTAGATGTCAGTGCTGAAAATAGCATTTATTCCATCTGAAAAAATAGGACAGTAAGTGGGTGACAAATTGCTCATGTTTATTTCTTCCTTAAGAAATGGAAATATTACAAGTCACTGTGAACAATTTTTCCTGCTTGCCAGGGTCTGCTCCTAGCTCATGTGGGAGAAGAAAATAATGAAAAGTAGCTATGATAGTTGCCTTCAAATATTTAGGTGCTGTCATATGGAGAAAAAATAACACTTGCTCAGAGATACTCCAGAGGATCATGGTTGGGACCCAAAGGCAACAAGGAAGGGGATTTTAGCTTCATGTGAGGAAGAGAGCTCTCTCCCATGGAACTGGCAGCCTGTGGGGGTAGTGAGCATCCCATCACCAACAGGATTCAAGCAGAGCTAGGTGATCCTGCCTGGAGGAATAACCAGGCTAAGGTTCCTTTTTACCCAGTGGGGTTTTTTTTTTTTTTATCTGGATACATGCATTTGTGCTGAATTAGGAATCAGAAAGAAGTTTGGGGGGAAGGATGAGGCAAAAAGGCACAATGGTGGTACTTAGGACAAAGGATCTTCACTTCTTCCTCAAGATCTCCAAGTGGAATAGTTCTACCTATTAGCCACTCACACTTGTTCATGTCTCTGGAGGGAAAGAAGTATGAATATTATCATGCTGGTCCTATAGAGGAGGGAGCCTCTACAACTCAGCAAGGATAACATCTACCTTCCATTAAGGTGGGAGCAGAAGGCTTATTTCATTATGAGATGTTGGAGGCTTGCGGATTCTCAGAAGAAAGGAAAGCAGAAGGGCAAAGTAGTGTTTATTTATAAAGCCAGATTTTACATACAGTGCCCGCCAAGGATTTAATGCCGTGCTTCAAGTGAATAAATCCCTCCAGTGTCAGAGACATAAGACGTTGTCAAGCTGCCTCTGAGACAATGTGATCATAAAGTCTTAGAACCGAAATACCTCCAGTCACCTTGGTAAGAAAATAATCCTCTCTCAAGTGATGCTTTGAAGTTTAATGGAGTTGCTCCCTATCCAGTAAATGAAATCTGGAGTTGTGTGTGGCAGTGCTGTGCTGCTAAGAGGGCTTCAAAGCAGAGGAGGGATGCTCCTCCCTGGGCTGACCCCAATCTGCTTTTATAGCTCCATTTCCCATAACTGCCCTACACGAAACATACGCCTCAGCCAAACTGTCTACTCCACCTGCCCAGGAAGGCCGTGCAGAAGCATTCAAAGCCAACAAAACTGCAGGGGCTGGCCAAGGAGTGCCCCATCTCTTCATGTGGGTTTGGCGGAACAGGCAGGATAAAGTTCAAATGCAGGGCAGGCTGGAAAGTTGGATCTGATCATCATAAATGCATCTGGTCAGGTGACCATGGGTAGAAAGGAACCTCGTAGGAATGCCCTTATCCTGACAGTGAGATCCTGACTGCGTGACAGTAGAATCCACGTAGGTATGGGGAATGGGGCAGGTGGAGCATGGTGATTAGTCTGAGGTCAGGAAAAGAGTCTCTAAGGCAGGAGATGGGGTATCAGCAACCTGGGGTCCATGTCAGTCCTGGCACCTATACCCAGAGAGAGGAGTGTTATTGAAAGAGACTTGCAACCAAATGCCATTTCAACGGGGGATCACTGGAGAAGACTAAGTGCCAGTAGGACGACATTCTGCACGGAAGTGAAGGGCACATCTGGTCCTGTTGTTGTGGTGTGCCAGAATCTTGACTCCAATCATCAGGAAGGATCTGACCTCACGGACCTGGCAGTAATATATAACAATGGCCAGAGAGATTTTTTTTACCGTAGAGCTTTGTGGAAGTGACTGAAGGATTTAAGTGTGACAGAAGTCACAATGTGTAATGAGAACTATCTGCACTTCATTTTACATTGCAACATAGAGCAAAGGAACTACAGGTTTTCAGTTTCTTTTCAGTAAGGAATTGATGATAATCCTTACTGTGGTTTAACCCTTGGGGTTCTGATATAATCTGTGTCCCTCTTGTGTAATTCCCACATTGCCCTTACCTCAAAATACCTGTGCTAGTGTAAATATGCCTTGCTAAAGGAGATTATTTGCCACAAGCCCTGCGTCACTGTTAGTTGAGTTATATGGAAAACTATACTTCTCCCTAATATGTTCCTCAAATAGCTGGTTGTGCTGACATGTCTCCAAGGTACACTCTGGCCTAAGCACCCTTTGACCCATCCCTGAGGTGAATGAGGCTAGGTGGATAGATAGGAACCAAATCCGAAATGGCCTGTCACACTGGGTCTGTGGCCTAACCTTGAGCTTTATACCGTGGGAAGTGGAGGGTCATTGAAGGCTATAAAGCAGGGCAGTAGATGAGTCTGGAAGGGAACAGTGAGAGTACACAGCAAAGAAACTAAATCTTAGGAACCTATGGGATGGAATCTGACTTATCTCTCTTGGGGCTGGACCCACTTCATACATCCTCCAACAGGCAGCTTATCTCCCAGGCAGAGTGGGATGCTGGTAGTGAAAAGCCAATTATTTACACAGTACATGGACATACAGGGAAGATTCTCAAATGTTTGAATTTGGAAGTGCAGGGTAGATGAAACTAATGGATGAAACAAAGATGGATTTTGAGAGTATAGAGGTACTTGCTGATGGGAATAGAGTTAATTTTATCTTTGGAACATTGAATAAGAAATTATTACAAAGACAATCAAATCTGTCCTTTATTTGAATAGGAAATGATGTTTTTTTAAAAATTTTTAAAAGATTTTATTTATTTGAGAGAGAGAAAGAGCGAGCATGAGTCAGGGGAAGGGGCAGAGGGAGAGGAAGAAGCAGACTCCTCGCTGAGCAGGGATCCTGACTCAGGACTGGATCACAGGACCCTGAGATCATGACCTGAGACGAAGGCAGACACTTAACAGACTGAGCCCCCCCAGGCTCCCCTCTTTTTTGACTTGAATCCAGTACACCTTATTGGCCTTCTGAAGCCTGTGAGACTTCACATTTCTCGGAAGAGTTTGTCAGTGGTTGGCCCAGTGGTGGAGACATGGAAGAGGAGACGTGTATACAACTTAGTTCTCCTGTTCTGTGAAGGCCCAGCTGACCTTATAAGCGATCAGCTTGGTGATGGGTAGAGTAACACTGAAAGGTTCTTCAAAGCCATTAGTTCTTCCTGTCTGTCACACTAGGAAGAGGAAGATAGGATGAGAATTTTTTTGCAAAGTGAAGTTGCATTTCTATCAAAACCAGAAAACAAACAGGGGCCCTCAGGCAAAGATGATCAAGTGGAGGTGATCGCTTATGGAGGTGGAATGTTTCTTGGATAAGCAAGTAGAGTCCTTGGTTAGAAGAAAGAGGGACATTGTAATGAGTGTACTGATGACAATCGAACTGATAGTTACCCCTGATATGGGTGGTGTCAGTGATAAAACTCAGCACCCAGGGAATGGGGTCAGTTAAGGTTTGGCAATACCTGGAGATTTTCAGATTTTCTAGATCTTCTTTTGGCACAAATAGACCCTTCACTGGATACTTTGGCATCTTCTTGATAAATGATCACCACATTTCTGTCACTGAAATCTAAAGCATGAGTTGGAGTGCCTGGGTGGACCAGGGAAGCCTGCTTTTCCCTCTACTCCTCCCTCTGCTCCTGATCTCTCCCTCTCTCTCTCACACATGCTTTCTCTCTCTCTCAAATAAATAAATAAAATCTTTAAAATTAAAAAAAAATAAACTCTTGGTTTCAGCTCTGGTTGTGACCTCAGGGTCGTGAGATTGAGCCCCACATCAGGCTCCACACGCAGCACAGAGTCTGCTTGAGATTCTCTCTCCTTCTCCCTCTACCCCTCCAGCTTGTGTTCATGGTCTCTCTCTCTCTAAAATGAGTAAACAAATCTTTAAAAAAATTTAAAAAATAAAGGATGAGTTGGAGCTAATGAGGCAAGGGGATAGGTGGCAATAGTGAGTTAACTCTCAAATAGTCCTGGAAAGAGGGGTGTCTGGCTGGCTCAGTCAGAAGGGCTTGTGACCCTTAATCTTGGGTTTGTGAGTTTGAGCCCCATTTTGGGTGTAGAAATTACTTAATTAAGTAAATAAACTTAAAAAATAAATAAATAAAATAAGATAGTCCTGGAAAGAGAATACTATGCTAAAAGCCCGAGAGCAAGAAACACCATATTGTATCCAGTATGTTAAAGGTATGACATAGTAAAGGAAGAGGAATCACAAGATATAGATTCATGAAAATCTTTATAGGTCATTTTGAAGAATTTGGTCAATGAGGGCCTTTAAATGAATTTTGAATTTTAAATTGGAGAATAAAGTGACATGCTGAGATTTGGAGTTCAGGTAGTTAATGATGATGGAAAGTTTGATATAGGGAGACTAATTAAGAGACATGGGATGATGCAGGCAAGGGATGATGAATATCTGAGCTAAGGCCTTGGCTGCAGGCATGGAGCTGGTGAGAAGCATTAAAAAAAAAATAGAAATTACAATGGGTCTGACTTAGTGATTGTATTAGTTAAGGTTCTCCAGAGGAACAGAACCAAAGGATATACAGAGTATAGATATAAAGAGGAGATTTATTATGTAAATTGGTTCATAGGATTATGGAGGCCAAGAAGTCCCATGATCTACAGTCTACAAGTTAGAGGCCCAGGAAAGCTGGTGGTGTAATTCAGCCTGAGTCTGAAGGCCTGAGAGTCTGGGGCTGAGGATTCAAGTCCCACTCTGAGTCTGAAAGCCTGAGAACGAGGACCACGGATGTCTATGTCTGAGGGCAGGAGTAGATGGGTGGCTCAGTGCTAGCAAGTTAACCCTTCTGTTCTATTTGGACGCTCAACAAATTGCATGATAACAGCACACATGCGTGAGGGCAATCTACTCAGTCTGTGGATTCAAATGTTAATCTTTTTCAGAGACATCCTCACATACACCCCCAGGAATAATGTTTACCGCTATCTGGGCATCCCTTAGCCCAGTCGCATAAAATTAACCATCACAGTGATGAATTAATATGAAAAGTCAAGAGGGAGGAGACAAAGATGACTGCCAGGTTGCAGGTTTGGATGCTTTCAATCAAAGCTGATTTTGGTGGAACAATCAATTATGACCAGAAAATTTAGGTAAAGGAGAAGTTTTGGGAAAAGAGGGTCACGCATTTTTAGATATGCTGAGTATGAGATATTATTGTGAGACAAGCAAGAAAAAATATCCATCTGAAGCTCATTAAGAAGTCAAGGCTGGAGATTTGATTTAAGAGACATTCACTTATGGGTGGCACTTAAGATAATGAAAGTGGATGGGTTGGCTTAGGGGAAACCTTAAATGTATAAGAGAGAGGACACCTGGGGCCTATGGCGGTCAGGTCTTCTGGGCCTTGGAGATTCATTCCCTCCCAATTCTAGGCAGTTCTCAATAAGTTCAGTGGAACAGGGGGATACCAGCAACTGAATTCCAGAGTCTATCCTTTTTTCCAATAATGCCATTCCTTGGAAAGGGAGATGCCATTCCTTGGAAAGGGAGTTCCCACTGTTGAACAGTTGCCTAGATATTGCCTGCCTCCTTCTCACCTCTCCTATAAATGTGTAATGTAGTACGAATTTATACAAAGTGATAGAGTCCCTCATAGGGCCTTTTCCATGGTGCACGTAGCCATCTCTGGCCTAGCCACAGTTCCTTGTGGGTAAGGATGAAGGTTGCATGTGCTCTGCCAATTCTCATTTGTAGGTATTTCCTCAATAACTCTTTCTTATATTTTTTATGCATGACACTTGGGGGGGGTGATGGTGGTGGTGGTGGTGGTGTGTGTGTGTGTGTATCCCCTTTGCCTGACATCTATCCTTGCCTGACTTGGGCAAATGGACTTGGCTCAATGAAATGACCTGAAAACCAAGGTTCTGGCTAATATATCCAGGACTCTCTGTGGAAATTACCTAGGAAGATTAGGAACATGTAATTCATTCCAATCAGAAGTCCAATCAGATGTCATTTGTGCAAATGACATGACTTTCGATTTTCTTTTGGAGTATTGGCATGAAATTCTATAATAAAAATAAAAGCCAGACCCTTTAAGACTATCTTTGAAAGGAGAATCTCATGGTAGGGAAGGGCTTCTTGCACTCAGGACTCATATTCTTCCTCTAGAAACTCCATTTTGTAAGTTTCTTTCTGACGTCTACTCTCTTGGCCAATTCAAGTTAAGGACATTTTTACTCTAAAACCTTACCCTTCAGAACCCCTGTGGTAAGGCCCAGTGTTCCTATTAATTATTTCAAAATTTTACAAACACTCAGTAACTTCAATGACATAAAACTAAAATTAAGTAGTTTTTTTTAATGACAAAGTTTTATAGCAAATAATTACTGAGTGTTTGCCCCCTGCAGGGAATGACAAGAAGTACATTACATGCAATAACTTATTTGATCTTCATAGCAACTCTATGAGGTAAATCCTGTGATTATTCCCATTTTAAAGACAATGAAGAGAGGCAGAGTAAATAATTTTCCGAGATTACTCATAGAGTTAGTGGTGGAGTCACGATATGAATGAAAACAGTTTGCCTCCAGGGCCCTTCCTCTCAACTACTCTGATATATAGCCTTTTAATGGTAGATAGAGAGTAATAGCTACCTAAGGAAACTTGCAGTCCTATGGGTTGATCTCTCAGGTTCAGAGTCCTCTCCATAAATAGTAAATGGCGAGTAGGGAGTAATTTCTCCCTTTGCTCCTAGATGAATTCCTTTTTCTAGACATCGGTTCAGCACCCATTTCCCAGAGGGAAACACACCTAGACCTCTATCACTAGAAGCACAGGCCCTAGAGATCCAAGACCAGAGAAAGAGATAAACGCAGTTCTTTTCCTCTCTAAGGCTTTCTTCCTATAGTCTTGAGTCCTGCATCTGTTCTTTCTGGGAACTGTCAACAGGAATTATATCCTACTTCCCACAAGGGAGCAGGTCTCAGCCATATTTCCATCAACAGAACAAATCTGAAATACACACAGGAATTGCCCACTTGTACCACCACCAGGAAGCTGGCTCTGGCTTTTCCTCGTTCCTCTAGGTGGAACTCACCTGTCTCTCCCTCTCTGGTCCCCACCGTAACCTTGTGGTGATTTAATCATGACTCCCCCCACTAGTCTGTAAGCACCTTGAGGACAATGATCTGCCCTGTTTCTATAGCAGCTAGCTCTCAGTTGCACATGGTGGCTTCCTACAAAATATGTGTTTAATGGATAAGTGAGTGAATGAGAACACTTAATGTAGTTAATCCTATTTTGTAGCTTTTAGGCTCCCGCCCTCAGGTCCCTCTGTCCAAAGGCCTCCTAAATTTCTGAGTCTGTTGAATATTTAAAAAAAAAAATACAAAAACAACAGATCATACACTTCAGTGGTAACTGAATAGATTCCTCCAGAATCTTCTATTAGTTAACTGAGTGATTTAACAACACTGGACTTTATTGTCATTTTATAGTGCTTTGCTAATACTTCATTTTTATTCTCCTCTTATTTCCCCACACCCTAATCTGAAATAATTTTTACTATCTTCCATGCAGCACTTTTTATCCCTCATAATCAATATTAATTTCATTCTAAGATCATATTTTGAGATGGAGCTGTTTGCTTGGTTCAAGTTTGGAGATCAAGAGGTAGTTTGTAGAATCTGTGTTTTCAAAGAAAATTTCTTATTAAGATAATTATCTGCCAGGCTAGCAGGTTAATTTCAATCCCATTGTTGCAGAACTCACACACTGATGTATTTCTGCTTCAAGGTGATTGGGTCACCCTTTGAGAGGGGTTGCCACAGCTTGGGTGAAGCAGGCATGGAGGGGGAGAGGGAAAGGAATCCAACAAGCAGGTGGCGTTCGCCCCATCGCCCTGGATTTCTGTATAGCTGGCGCGGCCAGGCTTGGCATTGGGAGCCGGAAGCACACCTCTCCAAGCTCTCAGAAACATTTGACACTGTACGGAGTGAAGGTTCTAGGAACAAAGCCATCCATGGGAGGGGGCTGATGGGAAAAGAAGGTGGGGGACAACCGGTGAACCGCTCTCCAAAGATAACTTTCAGGAGAAGTGATCTGAGAACACATTTCGGGATATTTGCAGGGAATTTTTGCTCCACATTCCAAGTACTTTGTTAATTCAAGACACTCCATTTGTCATAAGCCTTAAAAGGGTTTCGGTGAAATTTTTTTTTTATTAAGATGAATAATAGGGTTTACTTATTCATCATTTTAAAAGCCAAGAAGTTGCTATACAATTGCAGAACAGGGGCAAAATAAGAAATCATTTCTGTTCTTTCTGGAATCAGCATTCTGAAAATTCAGAGTGAGCCTTTCTTTCCTTGGCTTGTTTTTTGGTCAGGAGAATGTTATCAATTGGGTAATTATGCAAAGGTTCACATGGGGGAAGCAGAAAATTGAGGTAACTCTTTTAAAAGCAAGCATAAATAGCATCAGGGCTTATTCAGAAAGGAGGCCTCCTGATTCATAAATAGATCCACGAGCTGGTGGAGCAGGGAGGCAGAACTAACATCCTGATGAGGGGAATGCACTTTTCATCTGTTTTCTCCGTATTCACACATTAGTCTTCTTTTCCCCCCACTCTCTGCCGTAAAGAGGTAAATGAAAATGGTCCTCGAATCATTTCTCCCCCTTCCTCTCTCCTTGTAGGCTTCTCTCTCTTTCCTCTCTTTCTCTCAGATACCTCCTAGAATACGTGCTAATTTTAAAAGCTACATTATTTTCTTTGTTTCTTTAGGGTGGGCTCACATGAGCAATAGGTACCCATGACACATATTTTAATTGTTTCTTTGCTATCAATATCCTACTGTGGTACATTGTGTCATTTTCATCACTTAATTTGATCTTCAAGAGAACCCTGGAAAGAGGTAGGGAAGTGTCTTCCCCAGTTTTGTAGACGGGGAAACCCAAACAAAGACAGGCTGCCTTGACCAACGAGGCGAGGGCCTCAGAACCAGAGCCCCGCTTTTGCACTCCAAGGCGATCATATTTTCACCCTTTCCAGTTCCCGTGGCACACTGCAGGGTCTCCTAACCTGTCTCACACATTCACTCTTGCCACTCGGCGACGTATTCTTCAAGGAGAAGCTCAAGTGGCCTTTTTAAAATGCAGACCTGGTCTTGCCTGTCATGGCATAAATGGCTTCACTTTGCTCATGGGATCAAGACCAATATATTCCACATGTCCACAGGCCCTGTAGGGTTTGGCCCCACCTGTGTCTCTGGCTTCATCTCGCCCTGCGCTTCGCCATGAGCGTTCTGCTCTGAGCATATTGCTGTTCTTTCAGCCGCTTCTTTTCCTCTGCTCCCTCCCACCACAGCCTCTTTGTTTCCTCTGCAAGAGATGATCCTCTCTCCTTCTTTCTGACCCTCAGATAATGGCTCAAGTATTGACTGTTTGAGAAATCTCTGATAATCCCGCCCCCCATTCCCACCCCCGGTCAGATCCCTCTTTTCTGTCTGCTCGGGCATAGTCGAAATTTTATACTTACGTGTGTGAAATGTCACATAAGGTTTACAAATATTTGAAGAATACATATCTCCTCCAATGGACTTTAAGCTCCACGAGGCCGGAGGCTATGTCTTTATGTGCTTACAATTATATGCTCAAAAAACATTTACTGAGCCATGCCAGTGATAATAGAATTGAACTGTGGAGAGGCCAAGAAAATATGACTTTTCCGTGTGACTCATCTTGGGAGGGTGTGACTTTGGGGCCCGCTCAATGTAACAATTTCCTCAGGGATTGAGTAGAACACAATGGTTAAGTATGAAAATTGAACAGCTAAAGATTACCTTAAAAACTAAGAGGAACACAAATCTCCAAGAGCAGTTCAAATGCCTTTGGTGAAGTCTGTCCTGATCAATTCAGGCTCTGTTGGATGTTTTCGGCTTCCCTTACCACCCTGCACAGTCTGAATTGTTTTATATGCCGGCATCTCCAACTCCACTCCAGCTCTCTCGGGGCAAGGATCCTGTTGTCTTTCTATTTGCCTTCCATCTCCTCACATAATCCCTAACATGGCAGGAATTTAGTATTTGTGATACAAATGAAATTACGTTTATTAAGGAAAGCCAACCACACCCAAATGTAATCAGAAAGAGCCATGAGCTAGTGTTATGTAAGGGCTGAAAGACCAACTGGGTCACAAACCAAGTGGGAGTCATTTGTAGTGTGCTTTGGTTTACCTCTCCCACTCCTACATCCGCTTCACCAAAAGGATGATGAGAAATGGATCATATGACTCTTATTATTCTTATTATCATCCCAGATTAACCTGATCTCTTCCACAGGATGATCGTGGTTTGGTGAAAAAATGGTGGGCTTTATTGTCCTATATGCCCAGGTTCTAATTTTGCCACTCATTAGGTCTGTGACCGTCGACAGCTCACCTGGGGTTCAGATTGTCCACCATGGAGTAGAGATAATATCGTCTTCTGAAAGCTGTCACCTGGCTTGTGAGGCAGGTACAAATTTCTTCAGCGTGGGAGCTAAGCCTTCCCTGTCCCCCGCCCCATCGGCCCCAGCCCAACCAAAGAACATTTTGTCTTTGAGGCAGCCTGCGCAGCTTTCCTTTCTCCTCCCTCCTAATGAGAATTCAGTCTTTGACAGCTAGTTCTGCGGGTTTGTGATATAGAATCCAGTGAATGAATAGAGACATGTCTAGAGAGGTGGGAGTTAAGGGAGAAAGGCATAAAAGACCAGGGCCTCATGGCAGGTGCTTTGGGACTGCTGGGAAGGTGTGGGGCACTTAGAGAGGGCTCCCTGGGGCTGTGGGGCAGCAGAGAACTGGACTTGAGGTCACAGCGTTTGTGTGCTTGTTCTTTATTAGGAAGTATCGCCCTGTGTTATGAATTGGATTCTCTTAAGGTAGTTTAAGAGAGCTAAAATTGCAATCCTTTTAAAACTTATTTATGATTTTTGGACTGTAATCCTTTGAATGAAACTACTCCACACAGAGGCCGGGATCTTAATGGTGTGTACTCAGATGATATGATGAACATGATAAGCACTTAATAAATGATTCCCATTCTCCCCACATCCTCTGGTCTTGCTGACACCGTCCGAGTCAGGTAGACAAATTGGTGAGGCAAGATGAAGAGAGGTCTTGATGTAGATCGCCCCAAAGCCCTCTTTGCTTCAATTATTTGAGTGTTTCTAGGGGAAATATATTTGGGGTTTGAATTATTTAGATAATTGATCTGAGTCTCTGCTTTTCTTGCCCTTCAAGTCAGAAAGCACTGCAGGGCTTGTTGCAAAGTTGGCTTCTGGGGTTTACTTTTCTTTCCGTTGTTGTTTATGGAAAATGGTGAATTCACTGAAACCGGCCGTTCTCCAGCCAGCTGTCAATCACAGTGAGATCCTCCCGCCCGATTGGCTAGATCTGAGTAGACGGGCGGGTCTGCCTCAGGCCACAGCTACAGGATGATTCAGGTGGCTGGAGCCTGCAGACCTTTCCAATCCATGATGGCAGCTTCAGGGCTGTGCAGAGAGTCCAGCCGCTCTGAATGGCAGTTAAAAAAAAAAAAAGAAAAAAAAGGAAGACGAAGAAATCAAAAACAAATAAATAGAGCACAAGTAGAAAAAGAGATTTTAACATCAAAGGAAATAAATGTTATGCAAGACAGAGAAGTTTCTGATGATTTAGACCTCATCGGTAGCTGGCTACCTCTCCCTCTTGACTCCCTTGTCTGTATTCTGGGGAAAATGGAGGGAAATATTCTCTCTGATTTTTGTCAAGTGAAAGATGCTTAATATGGTAATCAGCCCCTTCTGAGGAGAATGTATGTGCAAGCGCAACCCCAGCAGCCATGATTACACAGTCCCTAATTGTCTCTGGTGTCGGCTCAGACCAAAAAAGATGAAGGAGAGAGGGAGGGAGCCACCGAGAGAGGAAATTTTAATCGTGTACCAAGAGGCATTCTGGACTTCTCAAACCACGGGGAGAGAAGCTGGTGGCAGGGGGACAGAGCAAATCCTAGTTTTTTTTACCTTGATACTTACTGAAACCAATTTTTGATCCTTACTTTTGTTTTCATTTCCAGAGCTTGAATTTCCCCCCACAGGATTTGGGCATTTGCTTAGGAACCCACACTGAATCCTAATCTGCCGGTTTCCTCACATGCCCAGTGAAGCTGGTGTCAGTTAAAGAGTGTGAGGGACAATCTTTGGACGGAAATGACCCGGGCCCTGGGAGGCTGGCTCAGGTCACCGACTACAGGGGCTGCTTCTCTCTCATTCATTACTGGTTGGGGTTTTGTCCTCAGAGGCAGTTTTGGGGTGGGGCCCTGGAAAACGAACCTTGCCAAGGTGTCCTAACGTGCTGTCTCACAATTCACCCATCGTCTGTCCATTCAGCACTCTCCTTGGAGGCAAGGTGACCCGGTGAAAACAGCGTGAGCTTTAGAGCCAAGGGACCTATTTTGTTGTGCCACCAGCAAGGGAGACACCCCCTACTCGGTGGGATTGCTGTGTGGAACACATACCGGTCAGGAGAGGTAAACAGACACCTAGAGAAGTGGGAAGAGAGCACAAGTGGCATGTGGCGGGCACATGATGCAAGGTAGGAGCGTTGGGTCATCCTGCCAACCCCGAGGGCTGATGCTGTGCTGGACACCGAGCCAGGTCCCGGGGCCACAGGAGGAAAGATGCACATCCCAGAGGGAGCTGCTTGGGAATCTAAGATGATTTTTAATTTCTTGCACATAGAAACGACAGACTGCACTGCAGTGTTCGGGAAGGTGGTAGCCATGCCCGGAGACTGCTGTGTAGCACAAGGAGCAGGCGCGCATTTTTGACATGTTAATGATATTCTCCTACTACTAGGAGCAGCTTCGAAGTGCCTCTGGGCTGGTTCACATCGCTGGTGATTAAAGAAACAAACACATGGGCTTGTAATAAACATTGTTTGTGCTGCTGAGGCAGAGTAATAGCAAAAGCCTTGTGGGTGAGAAACAAAGGGTTTAAGGGAAAATCTAACCTGATCTTGCACTGAAGGTTCACAGAAGGAGTCAGAGGCCTGCAGAAGTGGGACCCCGTTACAATAATGATTCTATATGCAACCTCTTTCAAAAAACATTTCCAGTCTTAATTAAGAAGTAATGAATGTGTAAGTTGCCAGTGTGTCTAGCAGAGCTTAATGAAAGGAGATATTTTGGGGTGGGGAAGAGGATAGGATCTTTATGTGTCCCATAAATCAGTGCTTCTGAAACAGTATTTACATAGAGATCCCTCAGGAATCTTGTTACAATGCAGGTCCTGATCCAGTTGGTTTGGGGTAGAGCCTGGGAGTCTGCATTTCTCAAGGCACTGGGTGCTGATGGCCCTCAGAGCACACAATGAATAACAAGGCACTAAATTACCACATTTTAGCAGCTATCCCCGCTTCCTGTGTTCAAGGAGTATTGCCCCTCTGTCAGAGGCAAGAAGGGCCTGATTCACTGAACTTCCTTCGTGGACCACTTTTTCCATCCCACTGATTCTGCTTCAGCTGAGAATCCCACTTGATTCATCAGGTACATTCTCCCCAAACTCCTGGAGACACATGTCCTAGAAAGACAAACAAACAATGACTCTTCGGGGGGTTCCAGCCACAGCTCGGTGGGTGAGAGACTCACCACTTCCCAGGGTTTAGCCCAGCAAGAATTCTCTCTCCGCTGCCTGCCGCTCTTCCCATGTTTGGACAACGATGATGAAAGGCCCACACGTTTCCAGCTAAGTGTCAGTGATTGGCTGGCAGGCTTGAAAACGGCAGCTTTTCCAGAGGTCGATAAGCATTGGGGAAATATTTTTCATGCTGAGCAGGGCTACGCAAATTGCCCAGCATCTGGATCAAATTGCTGTATGGCTATTGGGGCTGCAGAGGAGCAGGCGAGAAAACCTGCTACCAGAGAAAGAAGCAGAGCCTCCTGACTCCGCAGGCTGGACGTGGGAGCCTGCCGGATCGTGGGGATGCTGTGTAGGCTCCGGGTTCAGTGGTGGGGAGCAGGGCTGACGGGAGCGAGGAGCAAGTCCACTGGCTAGCAACCTGGAGGAGAGGGTTTTGCAGAAATATGGAAAAATGTGGATGCCAGAGAGGGGAGAGGACTCTGTGGATTAATTGACGTCCAAGTCCCAGACATAAGTAATAATCGCTCAACTATCATCTGTCAGGAGCCTCGATGTGTCAGGGGCTCTGCCCTAGGCCCTACACACATGACTCTCTTAACCCTCATAACAACACTTTGAAGTAGGTAGGTTCTTATATTCCCATTCTGTCGATGAGAAAATTGATGCCTAGGAGGTGATGTGAATTGTCCAAGAACACATCCCATTAGGGTGAGCCCATGGTGACTGACGAAGTTCAGCAGCATCCTGCGGGTGCAGTGGTTTGCAGATTGTGAAGAAAGAGCTTGGGGGTGCCATGAGCTGTCTTTTCTCCCTGTCCTCCTCTTGGCAATGCCAACCTCCCTCTCCCTGGGCACCCCTGTGGGGACGTCTGCTGCCCTACCTTTGGGCACTTCCCTCTCCATTCCTGACCCTCTCCACACCTGCTGTCCCCAGTCCACCCAGGACTCATGCCTGCTCTCACTTCTTTCCTCTTGGCAATACTTCTCCCCACTAGCCCGTTGTCCATGGAACTCTGCACATCCACTTTCATTGCCTGTTGCCTATGTCCTCTGAAATAACCAGGGTGACAGCTAACAAGTCTCCTACAACTGGTCCACGCTGGCGCACTGCTGGGGGTGGGCTGATTCAGGCAACCCTGACTGCGTCAACCTCTTCCCTTGCAAGGGGGACTCACAGAACATGACACGGGTAACGCATGAGCTAGCAAAACGCTGGTTGTGAGTTAATGACCCACAACTGCTGCTCTTACCCTAGGTCAGCGAGTGGATGGAAATGACACATTTACTACTGCCAAAATACAGATGTGTGCTCTCAGAACTTAACGCCACTCAGCAATCCTTTTGCTTTCTTGGGGTCAGTTCCTTCTCCTGATGCTTTCCAAGTCTTTTAGAATTTTTCTCCAATATTTCATCTTTTCCCGTTTCTCTAACTATTTTTCCCTTTGATTTCTTCTCCTCTTCCTAAGAGTATACTGCTCCCCCTGGGGTAGGCTGAAAAAAATGGCATCCCAAAGACATATTCACTTCCTAATCCCTGGAACCTATGAATATCACCCTGTATGGCAGAGAGTAAATATTACCTTAAATAGCAAAAGATGGGATTAAGTTAAATATTTTGAAAGGAGGGGCTTACCTGGGATCATCAAGATTACCCCTAAGTCTAATCATAAGTGACCTTATACGATAGGGTTAAGTTTTGAGACATATACACAGAGAAGGCAAAAACAGAGATAGAAATTTGGATTAGTCAGTGTTCTCCTGAGAAACAGAATTTATATATATATATCATTGACACTTGAAGAACATAGATTTGAACTGTGTGGGTCCACTTATGTGAGGATTATTTTTCAATTAAATATATTACAGTACTGTAAATGTATTTTCTCTTCCTTATGATTTTCTTAATAACGTTCTTTTCTCTAGCTTATTTTATTGTAAGAAAAGTATATGTGATACACATAACGTATAAAATATGTGTTAATCAACTATTTATGTTATCAGTAAGGCTTCCGGTCAACAGTAGCGTTATTAGGAGTCAAGTTTTGGGGGAGTCTACGTTATACGTAGATTACTGACTGTGTCTATATATACGTATCTACGAGATTTATTTTGAGGAATTGACTCACATAATTAGAGACACTGAAAAATTCCACACAATCTACTGTCTGTAAGCTTCAGACCAAGGAGAGCCAGTGGTGTGGCTCCAGTCTGAGTCCAAAGGCCTGAGGACCAGGAGAGTCAACAGAGTAAGTCTCAGTCTGAGAGCAGGAGAAGATCTATGTTCTGGCTCCCATAGTCTGGCAGAAAGCAAATTCTCCCTTCCTCTAACTTTTTCTTCTATTCAAGCTCTCATCAGATTGGACTGGTTTACTCAGTCTATTGAGTCAAATGCTAATCCCACCTAAAAACACTCTCACACACACACCCAGAAATAATTTTTATCCAAATGTCTGGGCATCCTGTGACCCAGTCAAGTTGACACATAAAATTAACCATCACAGTCTTGTTGTCAAGGAATGCCAACAGCCCCTAGAATTTGGAAGAGGCAAGGATTAGATTTTCCCGTGGAAACTTTGGAAGATAGGGTGGCCCTGCTGATGCCTTGATTTTGGATTTCTGGCTCCGGATCTGTGAGAGAATAAATATCTATTGTTTTAAGCCACCCAGTGTTTGAAAATTGGTTGTGGCAGCTCTATGAAGCTAATACACCCCACTGTGTAAAATCATTGTCCCTGAATGTTGCCTCTCCCCAGCAGCTGCTGAATTTCTTTCCTACCTTTATTATGCCAACATAATAGTCCATAATCCCTTTCCACCTCCTCATACCATGGGCCTCTCCTCACTGCCCTGCAGTCAGGCTTCCCTGCCCTGATAAGTAACCTCTTGCCAGTCTAGCCCACTGGCCAGGCCTGCTGCATTCCTGCTTCCTTCCACTCTGCCATCACATCACATCTGCCCTTGTCTATCCTTTCCTGGTGACTACGCCTTCCTTTCGGACTTCCCTTCTTCTGCCAACCTGTGAAACGTTGGCTTTCATCTGGGTTTTCTCCTTGATCCACCACTTCTTTTAGTCCACGTACCCCACTCTCAAAGTCTTAGTTAGAAGGTCCATGGTAATCTGCTCAAGTCTTATTCCAAACCTCAATGAGTACTCCATTTCTGCCCTCAACACCTGCAGCCTAAGCTGACTTTGCCTCTTCTGGATCTGTGGGAATCAGAAGTTATCAATCACACATTGCCACTAAACCAAGAAGCACATTCAGTTACCGGAAGAGACCACTGCTGTAGCCGGATTCCTGCACACAAACTTTAATCAGAGCCCATTGTCTGCTGTCCTTGCTTTGCAAACATTCTCAGTCCTGCACTGTGATGGCGCAGCCAGACGGGGGCCAGAAATATCTTCTCTGCAGCTGGGGGTCACATAGGCCTCGATCCTTTCACCAGGTAATTCCATCAGTGTGTGTTTTTTTGTTTTGTTTTGGTGTGTGCGTGCACACGTGTGTGTGTGTGTGTGTGTGTGTGTGTGTGTGTTTAAGCTCAGTCAATAGTTTCTGAGGATATGGCCGGCTGGCATTCAGCATGAGCCCTGCCCCTTTGGCACTGACTCATCTGACCATGTGATACATTCACTCTTCTATTTGCTATCAAACAAGAAAGGATCAGCAAAAGGACCTCCAGAGGAATAAGTCAGGGGTCAGACTCTGTCTAGTTCAGCTGGAGAGGTGGCCCCAGATCCTGGAAACTGTGGCTATTTATAATAGGCTGGGCTGGTGCCTTTGTATTTTTAGAGTCACCTTCTATCAACTCTCAAAACTGAGAACCAGAATCATTTCCCAGATTACACTTACATAGGCCGGGATATTTTCAGCTTTTAAATAGGCTTCTCTGACCATAAGCTATCAGCTCTGTGTGGGTGACTCTCAAGTGTCTTCCTCGGCCACTCCCAGGCTTTGTCTTACCATCATCCACCTGGATGTCATTGCTGCCTTGATGTCCCACGTACACCTCATGCTCAGGTTCCAAACTGAATTCATTATCTTTCTCCTGCTATATTTTAATTTTTTCCTAAATTAATTACCAGATTTGTTAGTAGCCCCATCCCCTAGTGACCTATGCTGGAAAATGGGCATCACTCTTGAGTACTCATGCAAGGGCACTCTTCTGCCCTTGGGCAGGCATATGGGACCAGTCTCCCAGGTCAGAAAGGCACATGAACTTGAGCAAAGCAGGGTAACAATGCCTCAGTGGCTAGGTGGGGTATGGAGGGCTGGGCTCAAGTCCTGCCAGGAAGGCTAATCAGCCAGAACCAGGGAGAGGTGACTCAGGTGGGATCTCAGTCATCTGCACACTGGCCTGGCAGGGAGTGGGGTCAGCGCAGACTTTGCTAGTGGTGTGGAGCCTGGAGCAGCAGCAGGAACGGGGTCTGGGCTCCAGGGTCCTAGACCGGGGCGGGGAGGGGGGCACTAGTTCCATGCGTCACCCACTGCTGTCGCTGGCACTGCGGCCCTACCATGGCTTCTCCTTCCTGGATGTAGCACCATCTTGCGGATAGGACGCAGCATCATTTTAAAAGCTTTCCAGGGTAAAGGGGATGCACTTCTCACAGGGATGGTGCGAGGCATCCTAATTTCAATCATATTCCAAAGAAAAAACCTGATTTGTCTTCGAGGAATTCAGTTTTTAGCAGCTCCGTGAGGAGTGGTCCAGGAAGGGAGGCAAGACGAATCCCATCAGTGGGCACCTTGGGCAGGTGAACACAGAGGCCGACAGCCCTGGGGACACTCTGTGCCTGTGTCCCAGGGCCCTCAGTTTCCAGTGGCAGAGGACCCTCTTCCTTCTCTACTTCTCTCAAGCTCTGAAGCCTTTCTTTGTCAGGCTGCAAGGCCCTAGAATGGCTTCGAGCCCCCTCTACCTCCCCAGCAGGCCCACGGCCAAACTGGGATTCTCCCTTTGCTTTGATGTTTCCCAGGATTTCCTAGGAAGGTCCCACAGTCCTCAGTCACCTGTTCAAGGGCTTTGTGACCTTCTCTGTCTTGGAAATACTTCCCCATCTCGAGGGGCCCACAGGCTAAGTTCAGTCATCTCCTCTGAGGAGTAGAACAACAGCTTAAGTCCTTCTTTGGGGATTTTTTTTTTTTTTTTTTTTTTGCTGGTTCTTCATCTTTTCCTGGCTTCACTGCCCCCAGTGATGGATATTCCAGAAGGGCCCTGTTCAGCTCCTGTACACTGGCAGGAAAGCAATTTATCACTGCATTTTAAAAAAATCCCTCATTAAGGCAAATTAAGGCAGCAAAGCTGGCAACAGAGGGTTTTTGGAAAAAAAAATGGTGTTCATGAAATATTTATTAAAACAGCCATTGTAATAAATATTTGAAAACCAGTTATTAACGTTAAATCATATCAGTGTCAAGCATACGTTATACACTGTCTGTTCTGCTAATTGAGTGTCGGGGTCAGACGCTCCGTCTCCCGGCAGGTCAGCTGGAGCAGCATGTCCGTGCGCTCTGCCGGCAGCCCGGAAGCCTCTGCTGAAGACTGCTCTAGAACCGAGATGCCCTGAACTGGAGCAGCTCCGGGCCTTGAACGTCTCCTCGCCCAGCGACAGAGACAGGAGGTTGGGACAAGAGTGACTGTGGCAAAATCAGCAGGAGGAGGGAACTGTGGGGTCCCCTGAGATGGAGAGTTGTATCTGCCAGCAGGTATGATTTCTTTGGAGAGGAGAGGATTGACTGTTGAGTTCTAGGAAATACTGGAGATCACATGGAATAAGCCCTGGGCCCAGCCCACTGTGATTTTCATTACACCACCTGTTTTTGTTTCAATTTTTTTGCTTTCCCTTCTTGATAAACGTAATGCGTCCATCACTGCACCTGTAAATGCCGCGTCCACCCCAAGCCGCACACTGGGTATTCATGAAGCCCACGGCATGCACCCTGCCTGCACCACTGTGACTGGGACTCCTGCCCTCAGCCCATCTCCTTCACGTTCTGCTTGCAACCAGCCACGCGCCTCGCCACATGTCCTCTCATTTCCATCCACCTCCTGTGCTTTAATGCACAGAAATGTTTAAGAAGAAAACACCGTCCACAAGCCTATCACCCAGAACAAATGTTGCCACTTATCCCTGCTCTTTGGGCCTTATTGGAATTACTGTGGGCTTCCATTGTTCTGACCACTGTTCCATGGGCTCCTCCCTCTGCAGAGAGGCTGACCTTCTTCAGTTCCTGTGCTTGCGGAGTTCCTTTCAGCCATGTGGCTATTTACCTGCTGTTCCCTTGGCCTGGAATGCTTTTCCCTCCATCTTAGCAAGTAGCTACCTTCTCCTCCTCCTTCAGTCCTCTGCTCAAGTGCCACCTCCTACGGTTCCAGCCCGATGATAAGCTTTCACAGCTCCTCATACCTGTTCTCGTGGACCTCATCACAGCCAACATTTCATTTGTTTGTGAGACTAATGGCCCAATGTCTATGTTTGCAACCAACTGTAAGATCCATGAGCAGGATTGTGTTTTGTCTCCTCTGGAATTCTTACACTTAGCACAGAGCCTGATACACATAGCAGGTGCTAAATAAATATTTGTTGAGTGAACAAATTAAGGAGGGAATGAATAGGTAGATCTCCCTACAACTGTGTTCCCTCTGGACATTTTGTATGAACTCCTACATTTTGACATCATATAAACACATATTATTTGTATATAGCTACATTTATGAATCACTATACATAATGTTGTTTATTTAATGCACAAAACCAAACAATAAGCATATTCCTACTATAGACTATTGTTCCTAAGTGAAGACTCAGAGGCTCAGAGACATTAGGTAATGTGTTTAGGACCACATAGCTAGTAAAGAGTAGGTCCCAGGCTCACTGACTTCCCATTTCATTCTCTCTCCACTACACCTTGCAGCTCTCTCTAAAGTTTAGCCTCCTTGTGAAATATTCCAGTGCACAAGCCACAGTGAGCATGTGAACATGCAGATCAGTTTCCTTGGTGCCTACATTATCTCACTCCCTGCTCACTTCTTATGACCACCACCCAAGATGCTGCACATCTGGGTCAAAGGTAGTTTTCTGGACATGAGAAGTGGAACGTTAGTGTACTTTGTACTGTTCACTGCAAATGGGGTCCAGGAAAGCTTAGAGTAGGGACCTTACGTAAAAGGATTCATGTTTCCGAGTCCTTAACGGTTTCCAAATCTGTAAAGATGCTATCACAGTGTACCAGCAAACATAATCATAATAAAGCTGTTCAAACCTGATGACGGGGCAAAGCCAATTATTATTTTTCAATACAATATAAGCTGAAAGATTTGCCAATGGGGCAAGATAATTATCCCAGGAGCATTCCTGAAAGAATGGAATAAATGTTCATTCTATAAACTATCATCTCGTGCAAAGCAAAGCAAGAAAATAAATCTTCATGTCAGGATAATAACAGATACAGTAAAATCAATATTGATTATTTGGAGAAAAAGGCAGTAAAAATGTTAAGTTCTAAGACTAAAATTATACTAAAAACCTGGAGTTTAAATACAGAACATGGCTCGAGAATGCATATAAAGCATTTTCTGAGCACCATTACTGATAGTTTATTTCTGTTGTCAACATGCTCTGCTTTACGAGAGGATGTGGCTACATGTCTGGGGTCCTCAGAAGTGGCAGGCGGGGAACAGTCCCACTGGTCTGTATTAATTGGGATCTTGTGGGGTCTATAAATCTCTTACCTTTGTCCCTGGCCCTGCCATATTTCTCCACGGCTGTGGGGAGAACAATGGAGATCTATGTGTCCTTCACATTGATCTAAGTGTAAAGAAGAAACACAGAGTAAAAAACAGCCAGGAAAAAAAGTAAAATCAGCTTCTCCATAATGTGATGTATAACATCGGACGGGCCCCTTGCTCAGCTTCCTTCTCTGAAGGTGTCTGCAGCTAGAATGAAGAACCATTACTCCACGGAGGCTCGCTGAGGCATGTGAAGGGCAGCTGAAGGCCAAGCAGAGGTAAAATACAAGATAATTTAGTTTATTTTGAAAGGGAAGGTGGTCTAATGCAGATGAAGCATATCCATGTTAACAAGGAGAAAACACATTCCAATTCAGTAAGACTGAACTGTGATCCCTAAGACATGCCTTCTAGTCTGTGTTTTCTTTATAGTGCAGTTAAGAGGATGGAGTCAGGAAAATGGGAAGATGAAGGTGGAACACAAAGAGCACATTGGCAGGGGAAGGGGAAGGATGGGACTAGAAGAAGGAAAAGGGAGAGGATAGTTCAATCTTGGGAGAGACAGAGGAGAGATGTCTGCTGGTACCTATGAGCCCTGTCTCTACTTCTCATTTCATAACCTGAGGAAGGCAGCCTATGACTCAGCCTCTCTGGGCCTCAGTATCCTCTTCTCTAAAGGAAAGAGAAAGGACGAGAGGATACCCAAGGACTACATTGGGGGCTACAATGTTCCGAACCATGACTCACCTGGATTCTGTACCTCAGTGAAGCTCTCTGTTATCAAATCCGCTTTTGAGGTTGTAAATTCAATTCCTATGAAGAAAGTCTACGCATAGGGTAATAAATCCAACAGTAGAGAGCAGCTGATGATGCAGACAAACTGTCCCTGGCCCCCTCCCCAACCCCTCTACTTGCAATCCTATTTGAGGCCCTCCAGAGCAGGGGCTCTCAGCCTGACTGAACTTCCCATTCCCCCGGGGACTTAAAAACATCTTTGGAACTTTGAGATGTTTTTAAGTCCTGGGGGAATGGGAAGTTCCCCCAGGAATGATGTCAGAATCTCTGATTCCCATTCCCCCGGGGGAATGAGAAGTCCCCCCAGGAATGATATCAGAATCTCTGGGGTGGGGCCCAGACATCAGTGATCGTGGTCTGGAGCCAGGGTGGAGACCATGTTCTAACCTAAGAAGTAAGTTTAAAACTGGACTTCTTGATTTATCAATTTTAGTCAATATTAAATTACTTCTTACATGGATGATGAAAATTTAGGTTATTATTGCTTCTCTCTCTCACACACGCATCCTGTTAATATTTAAAATTTTATTATTGTTTTCAAAAATTATCCCATTTGGTTACATTTAAAATTACTTAAATATACTTAAATCCTTATTTTTATAGCATCGCCTTTTGACAGTATTTTTTGAATATTCTCTGATTAAGAAGAGGGCATTAATACCCTAACTTTTTATCCTTCCTTTACTTCCTCTTCTATATCATGCTCCTTTCGCTCTCATTGACAAGGCTGATATACATTATCTATATTCTAGTCTGCAGCACAAATAAGGCTTCTGCCCAGCCCCCCACATACACAGAAAACATACACAGGTTTTCTTTAAAAGTTGAAAACTAATAAATAGCCTTTATATTATTGTGACCGTGAAAAATATTATTCAATCTCTGGCCGAGGAGGGGGCTGAGATTACATTTCCTTCTCTGTGGGTGTCCTCTCGAGGAGACTATTCCTTGACTCAAAGTCAAATAGATTTCTCTTTTCTCATACCCTATCATTTGCCTAGAATCATGCCTCATTTTACATTGCTTCTTATTTAGAACATGAATTTCTGATACAATATTTTTTTCGTGAGGAATAATTACCTTTCTCCTGTACCGCTGCCTTTGTCGTGGCTTTAAATGTTTTTGAAACTCTCAATTACACCATCTATCCTCAGAGGTCTCCATTGTTCCCTGTTCACCTCCATCTTGGAGATCCATTCTACTCCAGTCTCTGTGGGTGGCTTTTTAGGCTTCACACATAGCAGCTATCATGAAATGTCCTCTGCTGCTCTCTTAAATGAAATCCTGTTTCTTGGATCACATTTTCCTCTTCTGGGATTATGGAGTACATTCTCAAACAATTTCCCCCAACAAAGGTGGTTTAGAAGCAAAGCTTTTTAGTCCCTACATTTTAAAAGTGAGTTTCTACCCTTACATTTGGATGATTGTCCAGGTGAGCACTCCAAATTAAAATGCTCTTCCCTTCGTCGTACATCATAAACATTGCTACAGGATCTTCCTACATGTAGGTTGCTAATTGCAAGTAAGATGGGGTGTGTGCCTGATTCTTATACCTGCTTAGGCAACTTTATTTTGTTCCTCTGGAAGCTTTTAGAATCCTCTCTTTATCAATGAAATATATGGAGATGTAAACCTTTTTCTTTTTATCTAAAAACTCATTATTTTTCAGCTCTGGAAATTCTCATCTATTGTCTTGTCGACGATTGGCTCTTTCAGCTATTCCATTTTCTCTCTCGAAGGCTCACTTTAGCTGATGTTAGATCTTTTGAATGGCTCCCCCTTACCTCTTAGATTTCCCTCTAATTTCTTTGTCTTTGACTTTTTGTTTTATATATGGGCTATTTTCTTAATTTCATTTTCTAGTTATAGCACTTAAAATTTGTCAGTTGTATTTCTAATATTTGTGAGCCATTCTTGCACTCCAGTTATTCTTTTTTCATAATGGAGAAAGTATCTTCTCAAGTCCATCAGCAATGATGATGATGTGATGATGGTGATGATGAAGAAAGTTCTTTACTGGTTTCAAAATCATGTCTTTTCCTTGCATGTTTTCTTTCTTTTTTTTTTTTTTCCTGTTTGTTTGTCTGAGTCTTTGTCTTTCCTGCTTCTGGTTCCCCTATTCCAAGCAATCCTTATTTACATATTGATACTTAAGGAATAATTGGGAATTCTGACTGTGGGATCTGGGCAATAAGAGGCAGAACCACAACAGAGTATTAACATGTTTAACTAAAAGTCTTAACTTTCCACAATGTGTTCATTACTTAACCTCTTTTGTTTTCATTTTGACTTTTCATTCCCTCCCTCTGCTATGCCTGCTCTCTTCCAGCTCAGAGCCTCATAGGGTTCCATGGGGGAGATGGATTCCACCTCACTTCTTAGCTGCTTGTAGGTGGTAGCCTTTTGTACTTGCTTCATTAGTCAGCTCTGCTTTCTGTCTCCAAGAAATGCATTAAAATGCCTGCTTGTTAATGACACCCCATATCGAAGCCCTTCTTCTCATAGCTATTAATGTTAGTTATATTTTATTCCTTTTTACACTTCTGTACTTACATTTCAATAGTTCTTTAGAGGAAACTGGAAGCAAGTGAGTGTTAATCTAGTCCACCATTGTAATCCCAGCAGAGTACTTTAAGACATTACACTATTGCTGGAAAAAAAGGTCCTCAGCTCCAATTTATTTTTAAGTCATCTGAATTTTTGTTCTGGATAGGACAGCTATCTGGGAAAGAAAACATTTTCTGGACTCAATTGTCAGGGATCCAAGCTCTATTACCCTAAGCCAGATAAAACCCAAGTCGAGGACTAGTGGTTTCTCTCCTCTGTGATAGGCACCCAGTGATCATAAAACCACAGCCCCAGAGAACCAGACAGAATCAGACAAAACCTCTCAGATTATCTGGCAATAGCCTCTCAGTTAGGAATAAGGAAGCAGCAGCTCAGAGAAACTGACCTGCCTAAATCACACAGCCAATGAACCTATAACTTCTCTCACTCCACTGTTCTTTCCACTATACCACCCTTAATTCTAATTAAATTGGTGTTGATTAAAATATAATTCAGATCCTTTAAGTAGTGGTTAAAAGGCTGCATTTGAATAGGCTCAGCTCAGGAAGTACACATGTGATCGTATCAGAGAATCACAACTTATAACAGCTTCTAACGTTAAAATAAAACTCAAAACTTTTAGAACATTTCTGTAGAGACCACATGATAGACTCAAGATGTTGACATGTATTGATTTCCCCTGGTTTCCACATGGCATTTTGGGGGCCCGCCCTTGAAGAGTTAAGGCCGGCAATGGTTCCACCAGAGCAAAGTGACAAGGTCCAGAGACCCTGGGATGGCCCAGGAAGGCACCTCCGGAAGCCGATGGCTTGCCCCGTCATACCAGAACAGAGACTACAGGCTCCACGTGTCCCAATGGTTTTCTCTAAGGGAAAGTGCATTCATGTTATTTACAAAGCAAATCATCTGAATTGCTGGAGGCTACATTTTTTTTTTCTGTCAAAAAAACTAAACAGAACAAAAAAGGGGATAATGAAGCCCAGGCCAGACCTGGCTCACATAAAAGCTGATGTAAAACAGATTTACGGCCGTGTACTGCCCTGCTTTTATGTGAAGCTGGGCTTCAGAGGGGGCCATCCATCTCTGAGGAAGCCGAAGTGAGCGAGATTTAAAAGACGGTCTTTCTTTGTTCCATAATAGGTTGGACACTTCAGAGTAAAAAGAATCAAAAGGTGTTAAGCATGATATTTATAACGGCAACATTGCACACCTATTTTGGTAATAGGTTTTAAGTACTTAAGACATAGAATCATCTTATATTTCTCGTTCCAGGCTGTGTCTCTTCCTTTGTAAATTTGTCACATAGGAGTGATGTCAACAGTGGCTCAAATAAATGGTTTTAAACCTGTAAGTTGACATCCAGAGCCTTCGTTAGCTTGGTGTTCAAAAGGTCTTAAATTCCCAGGATGATACTGAAGGCATGTAAATGGGTTGTGTCACAGGAGAGAGGAGCTTCCCTACAGGATGTGAAAACTCTGGGCAATAATTACAAAGTTTATTTAGGCTTCCAGAAGTTTAGTCTTTATATCAGGAGGTATTCAGAAATTGGGATACATCCAAAGGGTTTCTCCCATTCTCTTTTTTTTGTTAATCATTTAGACAAAGTGAGAAACATCTGTGATATATTTTGCAAGGAGGTCGTTACCTTGCAGGTGGCGTTGGACATTTTTAGGGCCTTCACAAAGGCTGGTCCTAGGTGTCGCCGACACCTTTGGATCCTTCATGGTTCTCCTGGGTGACTGGGAGAGGAGAGGAGAGGAGAGTTTGTTAAATGCAGCAAGGGAAACTGAGAAGTTTCTACTAGTGTGATCGAGCAGGAGGCGAGGCTCCGGGATCGCACAACTATCACAAAAGAAGCCAAGGAACTTCCTCATTCATGTCTGCTTGAGGAACTGCTGCAGAAACTAGACAGACACGTGATGCTGGAAGAGGTAAGAATGTGTTTCAGGGTCGGGTAAGGGCGCCTGAGCTTTGCAGAGAAAGTTGAAATGAGAACAATGTCCATATTGAGTGCAAAACAATTAGATGAGACAGTAGAGAAGACACAAGAAGACATACAGGGAGGAAAAGTTGATTAATTTCCCCACTTCTGGTGTGAAAAGTTCATCACCTGAAAAGCCAAGAGTGCATGAATAACTAGGTAATAATGCATTTCACTGTCATGATGACTCCCTTAATTCATTCCTCCCCCACTTACCCGTTGCTCCTGTCTTAGGTTATAATATTAATGTACATTTTTTGGTATCTCTTTGGATCCCAAAAGTTTGTGGGTTTTGTGTGTGTGTGTGTGTGTGTTTTGTTTTGTTTTTTAATGAACTCCCTGCAAGGGTCAGTGGCAAGTTCCCACTGTTAAAAAGGGAATAAGAACCTAACACAGATGATAAAAACAGACTCTCTGGGGCCTATGCTGTTTCACTGACTGGAGATGACCAACCTCAGAGCACCATAGTGATCTCGAGGGCCTTGTGACCTCTCACTCAAAGAGGAAATATGAGTTCTTATTTTTAAAATGTTTCTGTAAGAATCTTCAGTGCACCGAGCTTTTGGTTTTCCACAAGAGCCCTCAAATGTATATTCATAAATATATGTATACTTAAATTTTGCATAATTTCATACCATCTTCCTTCCTTGTCAGTCACAGATCCAATAATAGCAGTAGTGAGTACAAGAACAACGTATGCTTCTATATACGGTCACATCCTCTTTTTCTGGAAGATTTCCGAGTAGATAAGAGAGCTGTTAGCCTACCAGTTTCTGTGTATTTCTCTCCAGGGCGAGCTAAGACCCAGATGTTCATAACACCAAACTAAGTACACATGTGGCAATTACCTGGATTTTGTTCAGTGCGGACAGCCCCGCACCTAAAGCACGTAAGATGTTTTGATCTAATCTTGTCCCGGTTTCAGTCCTGAGTTTCTCACTGGAGTCACCGCCAGGCTCGCCCTCATTAGCTAGTGACTCATCTCTATTTTGCTCTGTGCTGCGTAGATGATCTCCTGCTTAGTTTGGGCTCCACCCCCCTCCCCCCCAGTCTCCCGGAAGGCTCCATGTACAGTCTGCAGTGTAAACGACAGGGGGAATTTCATTAGAGCAATAGAATTTAATTATCCATTTTTAGAATTGAGCAAGGATGCAAGGCTAACAGCTCGGCACTCACCAGAAGCGCCCGGGGACCATCTTCTCTGAAGATAAGTGTGTGCAGTTGTGTTCAGAGCCTGCGTTTTCATGCTTCTTCTGCAAACCTACAGAGACTCTGCTCCATTCCCCACTGACAAGCTCACTTCAAACCCTGCTGGGTACTGAGCCCGAATCCTCGGCAGAGAATCCCGATCATTAGATCTCTCAAAAGTTTTTATTTTGATCATGTTTCCATTTATCTTGTTTTTGTCACTTACTCTCTTATCCCCAGTCCCACATACGACCGGGTCAGTTTATTGCCTTCTCCCACCACTGAGTTCCATTTCTCTTTGAGTTATTTTTTACAGTTGGATTAGCTAGTTTGAGGGGGGAAATAGAATCATTTCGGTTTTGCCCCTGTTTGAACTTACTTTGTGCTTCTGCACCTCCCACCTCTCACTGAACTGGTGGGAAGACGTGCAGCATTTGACACTCAGGAAACTACCTTCCGTCCTTCAGTTGCTGGAGAGCCGCGATTGGCCCCCTTGCGATGGTGCCACCCTTGAAAACCTCTCTTCCCGACTTCCTAGATGACGTTTGCGAGTGCGCGTGGATGGAATACCACATGATATGTAGGCACCGGGGCGTTTACATGTGGGGAAATGTGTTCGCATTTTCTTGGTTTACTCATTTCTCCCAGACATTCGGTTTGATTTACCTATTGTGCAAACCTCTGTGATATTCCCGGACCAAGGGAAAAGAAAGAGCCTTGAAGTTCACAGAATCCCTTTTGCAAATATCCTCCTTTCCCTTCTGACAGTTGAGATCACTCTTGATGTTAGAGCTCAAAGCCCTAAACTCTCTCCTGAACCCCAGATTTGTCTGACTCCGTTCCTACTTCCTAATTGGCGCACCCACTTGGGGGTCTACTGCGCTCTCCCATGGAACATTTCTCAGTGTCTCCCTTCCCACCAAACCTGCTCCCTCCCATCTTTCCTGTCTTCCTAGATGATAGCACCATTGCTTTAGTTGCTCCAGCAACTATAGTTAATTGCTTAAGTGAGGATGTCTCCTTGCTTCCTCTTTTTTTCTTAATTTCATCACCCCAAACATAAATCTAACAGTGAGTCCTATCAACCCTACCTTGAAATTATATCCCAAATCTGTCTTTTCTTCATCTCTGCTGCTACCACTCTAGCCTCAGCTCCCATAAACTTTTATTGGACTTTTGCATGAACCTCTCATCTCTCCCTCACCCTGTCATCTATCAATCAATCATTTATCTACCTAATTTTAAAATAGGGAATAAAAGATCATTTTTTTTCATGGTTTAAAAAAGCTTAAAGGGCATACACTGAGAGTGCACCTCACAATACTGTACCTCATCTATTCACTCCCTTATAACAAATATCAAATAAAACAACAACAAAAATAAATAACAATTTGTAGTCCAAATCGTATGCAATTGCTGATTTTATTAAAATCATTTTGACTTCCAAAAATGACCACTGAATATGCTTTGACCTATTAGCTTCTTGTAACTGCTTTTAGATATTTTGCAATGTATATACATGCAAATCCCAACAAAGTCTCATTTGTACCCTGTCCCCCATTTTACACAAAAGAGCAGCATCTTTTACAATCTGGTTTGTATCAACTTCTTTTTCATTTAATAATTTATCTTATAGATATTTTGTTAATCTTAAGTAAAAGGGGTCTTCTTTAAAAAAAAAAAAAGACTGTTGAGCAGCCCTGTTATATGGAAAGACCATTATCAATTTACTTCCTCTGCTATTAATGGGCAGTTAGGCTGGTTCCAGTATTTTGCCATGACACCACGCTGCCCCGAATAACCTTGCACATGCATTGCTTTGTAAGCACTAAACTCCTAGCTGAGTTCTTTGCTGTAACTCTTCCCTTCCTCCCAACCATTCTCTAACAACCAAGGTGATTTTTGAAAACATAGTTCAAATTATGCCATCCTTATGCTTAAGATCCTCCAATGACTCCCCGTCACATTCAAAATAAAAGCCCCAATGTCATGATAGGCCTGCATGGTCCCAAGTGATTCAGCTTCTGTCAATCTCCATCCCCATCCTGTGCTTCTCTCTCTCCCCAGTGTCACCAAACTTCAGCCTTCTTTTTGTTCCTCAAATACACCAGGCTTATTTTACATTGTAGGGCCTTTGCTCTGATAGCCTAGAATACCCTCTTCTGGATCTTTACACTGCTAGTCCTCTGCCAGGTAGGCTCAGGCGTAGATGCAGTGGTACACTGGTAATTGATTGACAGGCAGCTCTCTGGAAGAAAGAAGCTGTGGTTTGTCCCATTTGCCAATTTGTGTAGATATTCTGCCACGGCCTACTTAAAGCTACCAAGGTAATGTCAAATAGCAAACCAAATTGCGGAAATCTTAGCCATCTGTTCTTTAGAATTGATGGCTGCCTCTAGCCAACAGTGCTTTAGATACTGCTTTTCCTGAATACCTAATTTGAACCAGGCCCCAATCACTATTAAATTGGTTTCTTTTATTTTTTTATTTGAACCATATCACTGTCAATCTAATCTTTTCTTGTTCATTTACTTATTTGACTATCAAATGATTCCTGGCCCTCCTCCTACCCAACACACACACACACACACACACACACACACACACACACACTCACACACACACACTCACACACACACACACACACACACACACACACTCCCCTGAGCTTCAGGAAAGCAGGGACCTTGTCTGTCTTTTTCAAGGTTTCTCTTTCCTGTGCTTAGATTGATACCTAGAAAATAATACGATCTCAGAAAATGTTTGTAGAATGAATATGTGAATGAATGAATTTTAGTTACTGATTAATTTCCCAGTGAAATTTTGACGCTAAATCTTTAAACGTTGTTCCTCCCCTTTTCCATTTGAATGTATTCCAAAAATCTGATGTGACTCTCATAAGGCCAGTCACATTGAAAATGTCTTAGCATGTGGTGACCGTTTCTTTGATTGCTTAAATTGCAAATCTCTCTGTGCTCTGATTCCATGTGACCTGTGCAGCTTCTCTCTACTACGCTCCACGGTTTGCTGGGTTTGCGCAGTGACTTCCTCGCACCAAGAGCCATATTGGTTCCCATTTCTGTACCTCTGCCTATATTTATTTACTTCTATTTGACTATTTCTTCTTTGTCCTCTTTTCTAGTATCAGTTCTTCAAAGTCCAATTCAAAGCCTACTTCCTGCTTGACGATTTCTCTTTCCCTTTTCTGAACCTCTACTATATCTGCAGTTGAGGAAATCTCAACACCTGACCTAAAAAAAAGGGTGCATCTTAAATATGGATTGTATACTCTGATGATATTAACCAATTAATACTAACTTTTTAAGGGTTATATAGAATGTCATTATTTTTGGAAGACACATGTTGGAAGTATTTAAGAATGGAGTGTCATAATGTTTATAATTTACTTGCAAATTATTTTTGATATGGAAGGAGAGAGGAAGAGAGAGAGAATGGAGGAAAAATGTTAATAATTGGTGCATCTAGATGGGGAGTGTATAGGTGTTTATTATTATATTATTCTTTTATTATTACTGTATGTTTGAAATTTCCAAAATAAAAAGTTGAGAGAAAAGTGATGCCTGAGATATACTTATTAGGGTCTAAAATATACAGTTGTCTATCCCCCATCCATGAAGATCTGTAGATCCTGATTCAGTAGGTTGAGGTGTTTATGTCTAGGTACAGATATTTTTACAGACTTCCACAGATGATTCTGATGTGTCGTGTTTTAGACCAGGTTTCCTAGAAGCCAGGTGTGAGACTACCCACTTCCCTGGGGAACAGCTCTCAGGAGAAGAGAGGTGAGGCAAACCAGAGAGGCCCATGGAAAAAAACTAAGCAAGGATGTGGTCTCACTGGGAGACTGACTTCAGGTTGATTCCATGGGGAAACTCTGCAGCACAAACACACTGCAGCTTAGTCTCCTTTTGCATCCCCTGGCCATTCAGTCACGGCTGAGGTCTGGTCTAGCAGAGGGGCTGGTGGTGGCGGGCGGTAGCCGCCCAGATGAAGGTGTGGCCAGATGACTATGAGTTATTCATCGCCATTCAGCTGGGGCTCAGGCGCGCCATCCAGGGAAGGGGACCTGGGCGGGACACGGGCAGGCTTCTCTGAATGCTGCCTAAGCATTGAGAAGTACCATGGTTTAGAAATGTACGGCTCCTAATTTTGTATGTCCTATCGCCCCAACCTGAGGACAGGGACCCTGTCTTCACCATTAAAGTTTCCTACAGAGGTTAGCACAGTGTTGGGCATGCTATAAACAACCGATAAATTCTTACTGGCTAATTGACTTGGCCTAGTTCCATACTCTTCTCAGAGCACCTACCCAGGCCACAAAAGAAGTTCTCTTAGGAGATAAGATTCCTTGACTCTGGTGTGGCAAGGAGGAGGGTGTAAGATGAATGGTAGAGGGTTAAGGGATATGGTCTACCACTTGCACAAGCATTCCATGGTATAGGTGCGAGCCCCTTCTCGTTGTTTGCTCTATCTCAAACAATAGAGCAATGCATACTATCTTAGTTGGGGTCTCCTCAGAAGCAAAACTAGAGACAAGGATTCAAGAGCGGTAGTTGATTTGGGAGGTGATTCCAGGTTACACCAGTGGGAGAGTGGGGCCTGAGATGGGAAAGGGAAGGCAGCCAATACGTGGCATATCACTGAGCAAGTTACCACCATGCTGCCTGTGCTTAGCCCCATAGGAAATTCTGGGCCCAGTGTGGAAGACGCACCTCAGCATTTTCAAACCTGAGGCTAGGGAACTAGGAGATTTATATGGCAATGATATCAATCATTGCTCGAGGGCTTGGGAGGCCTTGATTCACTTGGGGGCAGAGCAGTCTCTTGTGGGCTTGGGAGGCCTTGATTCACTTGGGGGCAGAGCAGTCTCTGGCCACAGCAGGAGGCCCTCAGACAGAGTGATGCAGAAACATGACACTGGCAAGGAGCATCACATCCCCCCTCATTTTCTCTGTATAGCAGTGATAGCCTCTTCTGCCGACTAAGAAAGGGAGACCCAGAGAAGTTCAGCAGCTTCTAGATGTTGCCAGTTTAGTAGCTGGCAGAGCAGAATTTGAACTCAGGTGCCCTGTCCCAACAGTCTGTGCCCTTACTTCTGCCTGAAATAGCTCCTTGACTTACGGCGGCAACACAGGTGCTAAGAAAGACTTATGGTGATCACAGCAATGACGACTGCTGGATGAGTGGATGGTCTGAGGTGTGTGGCAGCCCTCTTCAGGCCGAGCTCAAGGGTGGATAGAACTCCATTGGGTGTCAGTGCTTTGGAAATGGGCTTAGAGGTGGCATACACCCTAACTAAGTGACAAAGGTCAGCCTGTCTAGAGAACCATTCGTGTAGGAACCAGCTGGCGTTGATTTCTCTGGAACCGCCCAAGCCCTAAGAACACCTATTGTTTCTCTATCGGTCACAGCTCTAGCTCACGTGGGGTTCCAGTGGCTGCCTCCCCAGCCTGCACAGAAGGGCAGGGTCCCTCACTCGCTGCCTTGTTCTGCATATCCACCAGCTCTCTGTCAGGGCCCTGACAGCTTTCTTCCAGAGGAGCCAGCTCTGTGGCGCTGATCGAAGACTTCTGCAATTCATAAGCACAGGAAGGAAAACGAATGGGGAGGGGCTGAGGTCAGAAGAGAAAAGCAGAGCTCCAAGTTAATTCACCAGGCTAGCAGTCTCAGGATGGACGAGCTCTCACCACCGCAGGGATTCCTGTGTTCGGGGCGTTGATGAGTCTCTCTGATGTCTCATTACTTTTTGCTGGTTTCCCCACGTATGTCTGCTCGGCTGCCCTGTCGGCCAGTCCTGGGACACCATTCACATGAAAATCTATGTCCTGTACCTGGGTCCCATTCTGTGTTTGCTGAGTCAGCAGAGTGCACAGCGCTTCACTGGGCCTAGAGTTAGGACACGTAGATCTGAGTCATAGAAAAGAAGTGCTTAATGTCGCCATAGCTACAAAAGCATGGCAAAGAAAATCACACAAAAAGCTGCAAACCCAGAGCACTCAGGAGAAGGCTAGAGGTTAATCCTGGAAATCCTAGCCAGGGTGGGTGGGAGCATGCAGTTAGATTAGAGGTTCTCTAAACTTCCTTCCCAATTCTAAGGTCCTGCAATTCTAGATCTCAAGACAAAGAATGTATTTTTTAAAGATTTTATTTATTTATTTGAGAGAGAAGGAGAGAGATATCGAGAGAGAGCACAAGCACAGGGGAGATGGAGAAGCAGGTTGGACCCTGGGATAATGACCTGAGCGGAAGGCAGACGCTTAACTGACTGAACCACCCAGGTGCCCCGACAAAGAATTTTTTTGATTCCAATCTGTTAAATAAATTTGAGAAAGATCCTATATTTTTTTCTTTATGAATTATGTATATACTATTGTACTAATGTGTTATTTATATTATAAAACTTGTATGTACATACTTTCAAAGGGTGGCATCAAAATATAATTTGACAAGCTAATATTTTCCTCTAGGTCCCTGTTGGATAAGCATACACACCTCCCTCGAGGCGTAAGCCTTCTCATGTGGATACCACAGCTATTGTCATAATACTTCCTTTCCCTGCTTACCTAATACTCCTTTGTAGAACTGATTCCAGGTGGGCAGTTTGCAGAGCTACTCAGAGTAGAGGGGCTCTGGAGTCAGAGACACCCAGGTTTAAATCGTGGCCCCACCAATTTTTAGCGACACGACCTCAAATTGGTTACTTAACTTATTGAGCCTCAGCTTTTTCACTCATAAAAGAGACCCAATTATAGTAATAGTCCCCGATTTACAAGGTTGTTGGGGCAAATGGAGATGAAGCATGTAAAATGCTTAGTAACATGCTTAGCACCTAATAAGGATATAGTAAATGGCAACTGGCATTGAGATTTTAAAATTAATATATGCTTCTGCCTGTCAACCATCTCCTTCCCCAGCATACAGTTAATTGGTGCTCTGGCTGGAAGATCCAAGCGTCTCAAGAGCACGAAAGCTCATAGCTATGAAGCTGGTTGTGGCTGGACTCAGGCACCTGTTGCTTCCTCCTGAAAAGTGCCTTCCGGTGTGGCCTCATCCTGCCCGAGCATCATCACGGCTCTAGTGTTATGGAGAAGGGAGAAGGAAATCTTCCCACTGTAAGAGGAGGGAGCAGGGACACACAGGAGGGAGAAAGGACGCCTCTGATTTTGGACAGGACTTGAGGAGTTCCCTCGGGCCTCCACGGCTCCCCTCCAGGTGTCCTTCTTCCTGGAGAGTGAAGTTGCCATTTTCACCATCTCTGTTTTTCTGTTTTGGAGCACAGCATATTACAATTTTTTCCTGGATAAGATTAAAAAAATAAGAGGTGGAGCCAGAATCTGCCTTTTTTACTAGCTGTGTGACATTGGGGAAATTATTCCTCTGAGTATCAATTTATTCATCTGTAAAGTGGAGATATAAATTAGCATAAAGATGGGTGGTGTAAGGAGAAGTGCTTGGTATCTCTTTCCATACCTATCTACAGGATTATTTGTGGTTCTTCCTCTGAGGGGAAATGGTCTGATAAAATGGCGAGGAACAAAACAGAAACTCTATTTTGCTACCACACGCCTCTGTGGATCTTATTATTGAGAGAGAGAGAGAGAGAGAGAGAGAACACAGGACGGACTACAGCAAAGAGCACAGGAGAGAGGAGGAGAGAGAGAAGAAGGGAGAGAGTTCTTGGTATAACTTGAGTAAGCGGGCTTTAGAATCAGAGGGAGCAAAATGAAGGGTGAGGAATTTAACTGTTATAATTCTGATGTATTGCGCCATCTAAAAAAGACATCTATTTGAACTCCTGTACAAGCAGCAATTACCTGGAAAATAAATGTAATAAGAATCTCCTAAGTTGGCAGTAAAATTAGCATTGCTGAATTTTAATTAATAGTCCAGCTTGGAAGGAATATACTTCTCCTTAGATGAAAAGAATGGCCTTAACCATGGAGCAAGATCACAAATCAGTGCTTTCAGCAGGTATTTTTTTTTCTTAGTTGCCTGGAGATTTTTTGCACCCTCGGAATCAATGGGAACTCTCCCAAAGAAGTGATATTGATCATTAGCCTCTTCCGTGGGCCTCAGTTTCTTTGTTTGTAAAATGGTAGAAGCATGGATGGGGAAGACTTGGACCCATGATCTTTTGGATCCCTTTAGCTTTAATGTTCTTTATGTTTTGATCCGGACACAGGTTGATTCCATGTTTCTCCGATTTCTGTTTTAAATATCACCATAACAGGGGCACCTAGGTGGCTCAGTTGGTTAAGCATCCGACTCTTGATCTCAGTTCAGGTCTTGATCTCAGGGTTGTGGGTTCAAGCCCGTGCGTGTTGGGCTCCATGCATCACCATAATAATAGCAATGATGACAATAGTAAGGTGGGGAGGGGGTTATGAAGAACCCAGGATGTGCCATGCGCTGGGTGAAGAGCTTTATAAGTATTATTAATTGCAGTCTTCATGGCATTCCTTTGAGGTAGGTATTATTTGTATGCCCATTTTATAGATGAAGTGACAAATGCTCAGTAAAACCTGTCCAAGGCCAACCAGCTGGGCACCAAATGATGATGGGTGGTGTTGGGGATGATAAAAATTAAGTTATTAGAAATCCCAGATTGCTTTGGAGAGTCAGAGAAATGTCCTGCTTCTGGGACTCTCAAGACTTCTCAGGGCCAAGTCTCTCATAAGATTCACAAACCCCTAACTCATCTCATTCCCCTGCAGATTCCCTGCGCCCATTCCCATCAAACACAGGGCAACTATTTTCTTATTCTAGAACTCTGGACATTTTGAGATCACCTTTGATTTTCTCCTCTTCTTCATTCTTCATAGCCAAGCATTCATTACACTCCGTTCTTTCATTACTTAATTAATTCAGTGATAATGTGTCAGATACTGCATGAGAAACTTAATAATAATAGCTCCTTAATTTATATAGTGCTTTAGAGTTTTCAAAGGGCATCCACGTGCATTATCCTATTTAATCCTCCCAATGGCCCCTGAAATAGATGATCTGTATTTTATGGATGAGAATGCAGAAGCTCAGAAACAGCTCACACGAGGCAGAGCTATAATGGCGCCCAGGCTTCACTTGGAGTTTAAAGTCCAGCGCTCCCTGCGCCATGGTTCTCCTCAGTGTGTCCTATAGCTCTATTTCATTCTTCGTTGCCACGGTTTCTACCAAAGCCAAGCCCACAACAGCTCACCTCTGCTTTCTACAATAGCCTCGTGGTTGGCATCCTTGGTTTCAATCCAGATTTAAATTTGACCTTGTTTTTACACCTAGGGCAGGTCCCTGTGGGCTTGGATTGAGGTTACAGGCCCTCGAGGAATCTGTCAAGGTTCTCCATCATCTGTCCTTATCCTACATTTGCAAACACACGCCCCACATTTCTCTCTTATTGTGTGGATCTCCCTATCAGCCTCCGAATCTATTAGGCCCATTTGCTGGAGTTGTCCATTAACTTATGTGCTTCTGAGCACATCTGGTTCATCTTCACATCCCCAGCACTTGACACTGTGTCATGCACTTGGCAAGCACTCAACACATTGAATAAATGGTGGTGACCTTTGCATTCTAACTTTATCACTAACACTAAAAGCCTCAATTCTTTTTTAAAAAAGATTTATTTATTTATTTATTTTTTGGGGGGGTGGCAGAGGGAGAGGGAGAGAGAGAATCTCAAGTAGACACCCCGCTGAGCATGGAGCCCAATGCAGGGCTCGATGCCAGGACCCCGAGATCATGACCCGAGCTGAAACCAAGAATTGGATGTAAAAGCCTCAATTCTTAAAGGCCTACCTGCATCACCCTGGGGTAATTCTAAATTCTGGTTAAAACTCATAGTTTATATCTTTGTTATCCAAAGTGTGGACTAACAGGGTAAATATCACCTTGGAGAGAGCTTGTGAAACATGCAGAATCTCAGGGACCCTCGTACTTAAGATCTACATTTTAACAAGGCTCTAAGTGATTGGTTTGTACACTAGGTTCTGAGACGCATTGAGCTAAAGGTTCTGGTCATGATGTGATGGGCCACTCAGAGGCTTTAGTTCATAAAAGCCTGGTTTGAATCCCAGCTCTGCCACTTACCAGTCACATGACCTCAAATAAACTTGTAAAATTCTTTGGGTCTCTGTTTCCTTATACATTAAATCATTAAATGAGGCTCATGATAAGTCACCAACCATGAGCGAGGCATTCTATATGCATCCGTACTAATTATCCCAAACTCTTGCATCTTGAATATTCTTATTCCATTTTAGAGCTGAGAAAAGTGAGCCTGCATCCTGCTGGCCAGGTACCATGCAATGCATTAGCTGGTGGAGTTGCAATTCAAACCTAATCTATTTGATGATAAATGCCATTTTCACTCCCCTCCACCATTCTGTTTTCTCTATTATCAGGTTAGATCACATATTGTGAAGATCGAATAGGATTCAGTGTGTTTGGTGCTTTGTGCCCTGTAGAGCTGCATACAAACTTTATTAGTCATTAATTGTATTACTAGCTCGAATTGTTCTCTAATTGCCTTACATATTTTACTTTGTTTCCTTGCAGTTAATAGCGTTCTTCCTTATCGCTTGGGTATTTGATGAATTTGAGGTACCACTCCTTGCTGCAAACAAGAACTATCAAATAAACACGGGATGTACATGTGGATGCTTGCACAAGCTGATTAGTGATGAGCAGAGATGAAATGAAAGGAGGCAGAAAATAAGGAAGAAGAAGATAAATTGGCATTTGATTTATCTGGAGGACAGGAAAGTGCGAAAGAAAATTGATTAGAAGTAGGGCTAGGAACGTAAAAAAGATGAACCTGCAGCATTTTAGATTATTCAAAAAGGAAGTTAGAATTCTTGAGAATGTCTTAGGCTGAAAAGCAAGGACAGGCACTGACCATTGGGTTTTAGATATGGATTCCTATAAGCTGCGGAATGAGTGTAGTATTTTTTTCAGGAAGTGGGACTTTCTCATGCTTTGCTGTTTGTCCTTTTTGTAAATTAATGTATTATTCACCCATCACTGCTGTTGTGGGAGTTTAAAATGTGAAGAATAATAGGGTGATTAAAGCAAGACTTTACCAACATCGAGAAAGTAGAGAGAGTGGGTGTGTTCCTGGAAGTCCCAGAATACTTTGTAATATCACCAGTGCATCTACCATCACCGTGGACCATCCTCCTGCTTTGGTGAATGAAGCGGTCATCACTGTGTTGTTGGCCCTCAGAAGGGACCTAATTGCCCATCTTCTAGGTACACCCTCCTGGGATCCTCTGTTCTCAGTCATCGGAGAAACTAAAGCAGCACATCCAATTTCTAATAGTGCAGGCAGATTTAGAACCTGGGAAGAGAGGGGATATTAATCAGCTTGGGATGCCTGGAACTACTTTAGATTTTAATCTCAACCCAAGGTCTGGGTCTAGAGAACTGTGGAGAATGCATTTCTTACAGAATGGAAGCTGAGAGAGAGTTCTGGCTAATTTAGACAGCTGAAGTCTTGTGGAATGAAGAAGAGAATCCAGACTGTCTTCCTGAGCTGGGTCAAGCCGGACAATGCACCCAACTGCCCACCTATAGTTTGTGGATTTGTATACAATCAGTGTTCTCAGGTGCCTCACACTGTGCCTAATTGGGTCAAGGATGGCCCTCTACCCAGGAGAAGTAAGGGAAAAGACTGGATTCCAAAGTCCAGTTAAAGCAGCAACGTGCTGGCACATGCTTTGGTTTGGGGAATAACCCCCTATCGCATTACGCCTCCCAGAATAATCTACTTGAGGGCAGGGAGCAGAGAAGTGAAATACTCTTAGAAAAATACTGACCTGAGAATCAAAATATTTTTTCTCAAACTTCCAACTTTGTCATTTAATTGCAGCAGGCTCTATAAATGTACTTAACCTTCATCTATAAAATGGAATAGTAATACATTTCAGGGATATTAAAATAAATATGAGGTCTGAGAAAATTTTTGTAACTGCTGGTTTAACCTATATGCTTCATGTTACTATACTGTTTGAAACCTGATTTATATACGGAAACTTTAAACATCAGTGATAGGCACTGGCTGAATGCTTGCTGTGAGCCTGCACTAAAAATATTATGTATGTGTTGTCTAATCCTTGTAATACGTTTGTGAAATAGATACTGTGTGTTGTCCACATTTTACAGATGAGTCAATTAAGGCCTAAAGAAATTAGCTGACCCCAAGATAATAGAGTTGCTGGATGGCAGAGCTAGGACTGGAAATTCCATCTGTCTCTCTAAAGCCTGGACCACTTTGGCCTTTGACTTCAGCATCACGAGGGACAAGTGGTTAGAATTCTTAAAAACCGGTGGATTTGACTTGTAAGAAAGTGAGGTGGGGAGGAGGCAGAGGCTCTTTCCTATAGGGACTTAGTTAACTTTGAATTTCAAATAAACAATAATTTTTTTAAAGATTTTATTTATTTGAGAGAGAGAGGGAAAACACAGAGGGAGAGTGAGAGGGAGAAACAGACTCCCTGCTGAGCAGGGAGCCCGACGTGGGGCTCAATCCCAGGACCCTGAGATCATGACCTGAGCTGAAGGCAGACACCCAACCGACTGAGCCACCCAGGTGCCCCAACAATGACTAATTTTTCAACCTAAGTACATCTCAAATAAAATTTGGAACATGCTTACACTCAATATTATTTTTATATTTTTATTTGCTAAATATGACAACCCTATTGTATGAAGACATCAGCCCCAGAATTGTTTAGAATCTGCTAAAACCTACACCTACGATTTGGTCTTTGGGCTTAGCTGGGACCCAATGAGCGTTTCTGGAAGTGGGTGACATGAAGGTCAGGGAAGCGTCAGGGAAGCACAGAGGGAATGTGCACTGGGCCTCAGGACACCTGTATCCCAGTCCTCACTCCACCCTGCCTGGACAGCCTGTCACCTCCCCTGGGTTATGCCTGGTCCACTGGTCATGATGTGATGGGCCATTGTCCACTGGGCTATGCGATATCTCCAGGTCTTCCCACAGTTTCTGGCATCAACATACCTTTTGTGATGGGCTTTGGAGAGGAAGGCACTGGAGTCTTTGCAGTGTAAAAGCGTGTTGTTTCCAGGAGACAGAGGTTTGGACAGAGAAGTGGTAGTGAAGCAGGGCAATGTCCCAGGACTGTTTATAAGAGCGGGGGTGTGGAGAGAATTTACATGTAAAGACTGAAAACCAATTCATCCAGAGCCAATTTCAGCTCAGACCAGGGGGAAAATTGTTGTTCAAATTGGTATTTCCATTGCCAGGTTTATTGACAAAATGAAATAAAAAAAGCCTCTTTGTTTTATGAATTTGTTGTAGATTACAAAAAAGGGGGGCAGAGGGGGATTTATCCTCCCCAGATGGTGGCATACTGGATTTTGACAGGCCTTGTTCTTTTATAAGTGTAAAAATGGTTACAGATGAGCCAGAATGCACCCCAGGTCCATGAAGATCAACATGACTCTGGGTCTTTGGATGGAATCTCTCATCTGAGCATACATCAGTGAATTCTTCCCTCCCTCCTGGAGGCTGGAAGCTGCCTGCCCTCATTTTAAAACTGAGGAAGAAGGATCCAGATGACTTGGGTCCAGTGACTTGCCCAAGGTCACAGGTGGACGAAGGGACGAGTAGCTGCTGGGCAGAGCAGAGGCCATCCTCTACAGCTGACGGCCCCCCCAGACCTCCCCCTGGATCTGCTCAGGAAGCACCGGCTGTCTAACCCCCCTGGAAACATGTGGCATGGCCCCGCCTGCCCTAACAAGTTGACAGCCACCTCAAGGCCTGGAAGCCTGCCCCTCGTCTCTGTTGCTTTGCCATCTCCTAGCCCTTTCTCATCGGTGTTTGCAATCCTGCTCAGCTTCCCTCAGTCTGAAATATGTCGGGATCATAACTTGTGGGGTCGTACAAGAAGCCAGCAGCCCTTCCATAATTGCCACTGATGTGGAAACACAGGAGCAAATGAGTAGCAATTCATATGTCGCTGCATGACAGAACAGAAACCTCTACTGAGGAATTAAAGCCATAAATATCCTACAGGGCTCCTACCTGGGAGCGTGTTGCTGACATCTGGAATGGCAGCTCACTGGGGCCGCTCTGTTGTCAGCCCGCTGCTGCAGAGCTGGCTGGCTGCATTTAAGCAGTGAGAGCAGAAGGGACGGGAAAGGCAAGTGGTGGTGGTGGTGGGGGGGGTGCGGGGCTACCAGTGGGAACCTTGGGACAAAAAGGGCCCTTTCCCCCACAGTGACCGCAGCTGATGACGAGGGCCCCCGCCCACTGCATGGAGGCTCTCGGACAGCCTGCCTGTGACCACGGGCCCTGTCCTTGTAAGAGGCATTAGTAGCTTTGTGGCTGGCCCCCCATCTGGTTGACAGGCGTGTGATGGCTCCGAGTTGGTGCTCCTGGAGGGGAAGCGACTTCAGCGGGGAGGAGAGGGAGAACAGTAGCTCCGGTCACCCAAGGTCTGGGCCTGGGCTTGCTCCAACGGGCTGAGAGAAGTTGCCTGTCACTGCCAGGGGTGCGGGAAACGTGCAGAAAGCTGAGAAGAAATCCACTCAGAGATCCTCGGAAGTGGGGGATTTTGCTAATGGGGCTATCTTTTGGCAGATGTTCCCTATTTCTGGAGGTGGGAGGGATGTTGGTGGCAGGGGATTGCATCCTGGGCTAGAAGCAGCTGGTGAAATGTGATTCTCCTACCTTGGCGGGGATTCCCAGGCCCCATGCTTTTTGCAGGGACCAACAGTATTTGCTGAATGAAATGGATCCTTAGCTGCTCACCGAGGTTTGCACAGTGTTTTCAGGGCCTGCAGCCCAGTGTGGATGGGAGACACGTCGCCTTTCCTTTTTCCCCTTTGCTGACGCTCAGCATAAGTGTTCCGGCAGGTGACTCCTGCACGCAGACCTGTGCTAGGGAGCCATTCTTCAGAAGAATGGCCTCGGGGGCCACGGGCCACTCTTTCTTTGGCCCTTCGTGCCTTAGTTTCCCGACTTGCAAAACGGGAAGAAAAATATCAGCTGTACACCATCTTCAGGTACTAAAGGCAGTGAGTGAGGAGCTGAGATTTGAGATCTCAAGGTCTGTCTGCATCCTCTAGTTTACCCAGATGGAAAGGGCCATAGCCCAGGTCTTCCTGTTTCTAGGGAAATTTAGAAGGGTAAAAATGAAGAAAACAGAAAGGAGCCCTTCCCCACAATAATTTAAGGATATAATTGAAAATACGATCTTTTTCTGTATAAGCCAATTTTGAAATTTTATGAGCTGGAGATAAAAATAAAGAGCAGGAATAGAGACGCAGGTTATCCTATTTTACATCCAGGCAAAGATGAGTAGGTATTAGTTCTGGGTGCATCCCCAATCCTGGTTAGCAGGCAGCTAACCCACTTTTTAGTCTCCAGGGGAAACCTCAAATGAGTGCAGGTGCTGACCAGCCTTGGGGAAAAATCTGGATTCTACGCTGATATGCTCTACAGGAAAGCTGAGTGTTACAGTCACCAAACCAGGAGTTAAGCACTGAGCCCTAGCTTCTTTGGAGCACCGCGCTAAGGCTTTGGCATAAGTCAGACTACATTCCCCGCCTTACTATACTCACGTGTTGCTCTAAAAAATTCCTGGGCTTTTCAGCATTTTTAAGATTTTGTAGGGCAGGATAGCAAGGAGGGAGAAGTTTGGGCTCAGAGAACATTTTCATTTTCAAATCCTGATTCCCCACTAATGAATCGTGGGACCGTAAGTTAACTCTCCTCTCTGAGCCTCGCTATCTTACCTGAAGACGGGGATAATAATCCTCACCTACCAGTGTGGTGGGAGGGGTGAGAAAGCCACTGCATATACTTGCTCAGCACATACCAGGCGCTGAATTAATTGTTTCCTGCGCTCCGTCGCCCTCAGCAGTAATCATCAGATGTCACTGCTTCTGCTAAAGGAGAGAGTGAAAGAAATCAGCAACATAAGCTATTATTTTGTATTTATTTTGTGTGGGGAGATGGCTGTTTTTAGCCCTACCATCTCCAAATTTGAACCCAAGATAGTGTGTTTGCTGAAAAAGCAAAGAGAGTACATTCAACCTACAAGGTATCCTGGGGTTGGATGGAATTCATGCAAATGGAAATTAACAAAGAATTGGAAGAATCTTCCAGGAGCCAGGAGTCATCCGATCTGAAGTCCAGTATAAAAATTATATAAATCAGAAAATTATGTTTGAGTCATTTAACAATATTTTGAAGATTCCCACTGAGATTTTACTTAGGTGAATATATATGATATCTTACCATTTATGTAAAATAAGGGGGAGAAAAAGCATATATGTGTATATATGTATATCTGCTTATATATGATAGACTATTTCTGGAACAATAAATAAGAAATCAGTAACTTGGTGACACTAGGGAGAGGAACTTGTGTGGTATGCACCAGGAATTAAAGGAGATGATATCACTAGGTGCCCTGTGAATCTTTAGAATTTTGAACTGTGTTGGGGCTCCTGGGTGGCTCAGTCAGTTAAGCATCTGCCTTCAGCTCAGGTCATGATCCCAGAGTCCTGGGATCGAGCCCCATGTCGGGCTCTCCCTGTTCATCAGGGAGCCTGCTTCTCCTTCTCCCCATGCCCCCCATCAAATAAATAAATAAAATCTTTAAAAAAAAGAATTTTGATCTATGTGAATGTATTGATTAGCTATTCAAAGTTAAAAAAATAAAAGCTAAAATACACACTCTATCTACTAAGCAATTACTTAAATATTTGTAAAATCATGCCATGGCAAATGTCCTTCAAAAATAAAATGTGGGGCGCCTGGGTGGCTCAGTTGGTTAAGCGACTGCCTTCGGCTCAGGTCATGATCCTGGAGTCCCGGGATCGAGTCCCGCATTGGGCTCCCTGCTCAGCGGGGAGTCTGCTTCTCCCTCTGACCCTCCTCCCTCTCGTGCTCTCTGTCTCTCATTCTCTCTCTCTCAAATAAATAAATAAAATCTTTAAAAAAATAAAATAAAATAAAATAAAATGTGGATTTTGGTGAATACCCAGAAAATATCACCTTAGTTTAGATCTGTTACTATCTCACCAAAGATTAACTCCCGGAAGTGGAGTATTACCCATGTTAATTACCATGTTGTGTGTCTGTGGATAGTAAGTCCATCTGGTTAAGGCTCAGCCCCCAATGAAGTTGAGATCTTGCGTTTGACCCACAGATTGCCAATTAACCCATATTATATATGTTTTATATATATATTATATGTGTATATAACATATATATTATATATGTAACATATATATATAACCCATGTATATATTTTATATATATATATATTATACATATATATTTTAGAGAGAAGGCAGAGGGAGAGAGAGACTCTCAAGCAGACTCCCTGCTGAGCATGGACCCTGACATGGGGTTCACTCTCACAACCCTGAGATCACGACCTGAGCCGAAATCAAGAGTTGGACGCTTAACTGACTGAGCCACCCAGGTGCCCCAATTCCACTATATTCTGAGGGCACAGATTATGCCTCTCACCTTGATTAGCTGTTTGTGTATGTGGCCATTGGCCTGACAGTGACAACCCTGCGTGAAGTTCTGAAGAACCCCACACAAGTTCATCACTGAGTAGAAGGACAGCTGGGGGGTTGGAGGTGCCCCCACGTAGGGTGGAGGTAAATGGAGAGATTGCCAGGTCAGAGATGAGGAGAACTCAGGAAATATGGCAGGACACCTGGACACATTATGCCTCTATGGCAGGAATGGGTTTGTTACATGCTGACCTAGCACATTTCATCCAACCACACTCTCCTCCTGTTTCCTGCACACGGCCCTTTCTTATTCGTAACCTTGGTTCTTAGACTTCACGGCCAGAGTTGGTGCAAGTACGTCGGTATGTTGGGATGGGGATAGCTGTGTGGCTAAATTACCTCAAAAGCTTATTGGAAGTTCAAACTATAGCTAAACACTTTTGGGGAGTCTTCAAACCTTTAGAGCATGAATTCCTCCTCTGCATTCTGCCTAAGATCAGCACTCATGATATTTTATGCATGAGAAAGTTTTGTGAGAGTGGCTTGCAGGGGTGTGTGTGTGTGTGTGTGTGTGTGTGTGTAGGGAGAGATTGCAGCATGAAAGGCCTTTACGTCCCTTCTTAGGACTGAAGGTTTCTAGATACACTAAGGGTGGGAACAGGGTGGAGGAGGATTCTAATCCCTGTCGGATCATATCTGTCTCTCCTACAGTTTCCCATAGAACATCCCAGTTCCCATAGTGTCAGCCAGCTTGGAATAATAGTTTTAATAACATTCACTTGTGAGATTTTAAATTTCTAACCTTGCTCCCATGTTAATTGTTTCATTCACTAGACAGAACAAGCTCATGAAATAAGCTTATCTCCATTTTACAGATTAAAAAAAAAAAAAAAACTAGGGATAGCCTCAAGTGTCTTGCTCAATGTCCACATAGAGCTCTCCTGATTCCTGAACATAGCTATTTCTCATATAGGAATAAGATGTCTTAGGATATTTGGTATTTATGCTTCCAGGTTTGATTAAAAAGCCAGGAGGGCATGCTGTTGGTAGGGAGCTTGCTCATAAATTAAATTATATTCTTTAAAGTAAGTTTTCATTAGAGCCTAGAGTTAAACCAGAGTCTGAGCTAGTTCTCATTTCACCTGAACTTAGTCCTACCAGCTACCTGTCAGTGCTTATTGGTGCTTACCTAGCGGGAAGTTATTGGTAAATATGTGTTTACCCAGTAATTACACACCCATGCACATTACTCACTAATTACCCTCAGCAGGTGCAAAAATCATTAGCACAACACATCCCTGGCACTGGGGGTAAAGGAGACACACTGTTCTGTATTAATTTAAGAATTGCGTATTATTTACCATATCTAGGGTTATTTCGCCAGAGAATAATAGAGAGCTGCATGGCTCACTGCTGTCGCCATTTGCCAGTGCGAGTCAAGGGTGGTAGGACTGCTCCCTCCTTGTGTGAACTATGGGGCAGCCAGACTGTGAGGTCTCAGGCCAGCCGCGGTGGCCGGAGAGTTGGGCCTTAACAGTTGACTTGCCATTACCCATGTGTGTCTATCCTAAGCAAATTGAAAATCCTAGGCCAGCCTCCCCAATGCCCAGCATGTTCCTGAGCTGCTGTGTGCTCAGGGAATTAAAACTAATTTTAATATTAGCCCTAAGCAAAGCATAATTAGAAAGATAAATCTTCAGCAACTCTCTCCTACCCAGACCTCTCCACTGCCACCTCCCACCCTCATCCCACCTCCCTGCCATCATGCATTATGAAGCCAAATGTAAATGGCTTTGAGATGATCTGTAACAACACTAAACACATTTGTTCAGCTAACTGAAGGCTGGTTCTGATGTCAGGCAGATACTGGTGGTGTGACACCTGTGAGGGTGGGGCAGTCTCTGCCTCTAGACGTTACGAGGAGGGAACAGCTGGGTGTGGACCTCCCCCAGCGTATGTCTTTAACTGAACACCAGCACATCATTCATTCCCGGAGCAGCCACTTGTTTATCGTGGCCGTAAGAACCTATAAAGCCAAAGGTGAGATTTTTCTTGCACTAAATGATGCTGTCTTGGACTTCAAATGCCCATCATCCTTTCCAGAAATAACTGTTCATCTTCTATAGCTTTTGATGGTCACAGAGAGACCCTCCTTGTATCTCCTTGAGGGGCACAAGCAGGTAAGAAGGCAAGTGTCTGGGATTTAAGGAATGGGAGACTATGATGGCAATAGGATTGACTTGCCTTGAAGGTAGCCAGTGTGGTCTGTAACGGTGGTCTGCTGTCTCCCTGGTTTACACCAGCGAGAGCTGAGTCCCGTGTAGACGTGAAGGCAGCTGATCTCTCCACTACTGAGAGCAAAGGAGGTCTAGGATTTAGGAAGATCTTGGCATGCAGATTGGATAACTTAAAACTTTCTGCTTCTTCTGTTGAAAATGAGCTTGGCCAATGGTAACAGGCCATCTTCCTTCAGAAGACAAAACCCTTATTTCTCATGCTTATTTATCCTTCAAGGACCTACTAAACAACCAGCACGATTTGCCTTCTCATTCACGTGTCTTGATGATTTCACTGAAGGCTTATGGAACACTTCCTCCTTTTAAAAGTGCTAAGTACTTTGTGGACAGCATTCCCACCATCAGAGCCTGCAGAGTCCGTACTAAAGAGAGAGGTGAAGGAGATAAGTGTGGGAACAGTAACCAGGCAGCCCCAGGAAAGCCAGGGTCAGCCTTGTCCTCCCTGGGGCAAGGCATGAAAGGACCAGGCCAAAAACTACAGGGGACTCGGATCCCCGAGTCCCCGCACTGCTCTCCCCCAAGCCCCAGGCCCGGCTATTGTGGTTTTCTTGTGGACCCCTCCTGAGTTACTAATAGCAGAGCAGAATTCTGAGCCTTCTGTTCCTCGCATATTTCCCACACCTTTTTTACCCTACAACTGTCATCTTTGGCTTTCTTTTTAAATTTCTGCTCTTTATATTACAAGGTGTTAAAAACGGGTGGGGGAGCGGATCACAGCTCAATCAGAGAACTGTGGAGTCAGCTGGATCCCTACTGCCAACACCACCCCCCCGCCACCACTCCAAACCCTGCCCCAAGTTCAAGTTCTAAACCTGGAGGGTCCCACCAACTCGCTTACTAGCATCCTCTGTGGTGTATGCCCCCGAACCTTTCCTCACAGGTCTTCCAGTTAGCCTGATTTCATGGCCTGTGAAGACGGTTGAAGGTGACAGAGGTATGCGTACATCCCTCCGCTTCCCTCCTGCTCCCTGAGCTTCAGGTGCTTCTGGGGAACTTGCAAATGTACCACATGCATGGATTCCTCCATGGCTGTTCTCATGATCCTGCCTCTGCAATTTCTTTTTTGTTCTTTCTCTTTTTTTGTGGGGACTCTCATAGTTACCCCTTTTTTTGATGCTTTCCCCAATGACTTCTAGGCTCCTCTGATTCCCTGTTGCCTTCAGGCACAGACAGAGCAATCAGGGGGATGATTCTTCTTTCACTTGCAAACTTCTTTATGAGATCTGGGCTCTATCTCATTCATTTTAACCATCCTTGACGCCAAGGATGCTCTCAAGACACAAAGCAGGCCCTGAATGAGGCCAGAGCAGGCCTAACTCCCAAGGCAAGCAAGACTTTCCTGTGGGAGAGGGTCACCTTGACCTTTGCAAGTACTGGGGAATCTAGTGGACATTGGCAGAATAGTGGTGAGTAGGGCTGCCTTCTTCCAAACAGGAATCTATGTGAAGGGGACCTCATCTCTTAGTGACTGCTACATGCTAAATGCTTTGATAAATCCATTATATCGGTTACTTCATTTAATTCTCAGAATAAATGAAGTAGGCATTTCCATCCCCTTTAACAGACGCCCAGAAAGTTTAGAAAGGTTAAGAGCAGATCTCATAAAAATGGCAGATTCCTCTGTAAATTCCTGTCTCCCTGGACTTTCTTCCCCTGTGCAGCTTACTCAGGGAGCTGAGCGGGAAAAGGAAGTTCTTCCCTCTTTACCAGGAGCACCTGCTTCTGAGAACTTGGCCTTCTTCCCAGCCTCTTGGGGATTTGTCAATCTTCTTTTGCAGAAGTTGTCTGACCCTGCATGAGGGAGGCCAAGTAACATTCAACTTCTTCATGTGTTATGCCTCCTGATTAAGTGGCTGATTTAACTAGGCAATTTCTGACCAAATTTTAAGCTCTCCCTTATGCACTGTTTTCGATTTTCTGACAGCCTCTGCAATTGGATGCACAGGGAAAGTCAGTCTGTCTCTGGAGCGGTGAAATCGTGAATTCACTTTGAATATGGGGAATTCATAATTGCTGCTTGGAAACAATTGACTTTTCCAAACATACTCCCTCCGAGCTGGCCCACTCACCCCCTCTCTTTTGTTAATAGGCCACTTATTGGGCTTTTCAGCCATATAAAGCTTTTATATGATCTATATAAGCTGACTCAATTGCTGCTGTTTATTTATTATGATTGCATTTGAATTGCCATGGAGAGCAAATAGTGACTTGGCAAAGGGCACCCAAAGACAATGTTACAGTATTGTTTTCAGGAAGGCAGCGGGCCTGCATTATAAAGTGGAGGCAACCGAAGGGAAGGGATTGTCCTGCTGACCAGAGTGGCTGGGGTGTAATGGGGAGCCTACACTGAGTTGCTCAGTTAAGTGTCTATTTAGGGTAAGTGCTCCTAGAGGCAAGCAGCTGAGAATCTTCCTGAGTGTTGTATAGCACTTGTAGGATTGACTTAAGGAAAATATGCTGTACTTCCTATACCAAAATAACACTCCCAACCCATACTCAATGTTTTTTCCAGCAATAGTGATGGCTTTGCTGTGATCCAGCTACATACCCCCTCATCCAATCCCCGTTGGGATCAGTGGCCAAGGACCGAGTGAAATAAAAATGAGCCCCAAGGCTGTCCACTGGTCAGCCTCACATTCTAAGTGGCCATCTATAAGCAGGGTCCACCTACACTAAAACCCAATGCTCTGTGAAAGGGCTTTGCTAAGAGCATATGAGCTGGGTCATCATAGTTCATTCATTCAGCAAAGATTTATCGAGCTTATAATATATGCCAGTCCTGGGCTAGGTACTCCCCGCCCCGCCCCCATCCTTAGTGACCGGGGATTAGGAGTGGCTGGTAGTAACTGCAAAGAACTGTAGGATCTAGTTGCTATCTTCATGGAGCTCAGCCTGGTGGAGTGGGTGAGGGGGGACAGACACGCAGAACCGCCCGGAGTAACATCACCTGGCAAGTGAGCAGAGTGGACTGCTCCCTCCTCTGCTCTACCAAGGCATTAATAAATGGGCCACGTTAACATTCTCAGGTGCAGAACCAACATGTCAGCACATCCCCTGTCCTCGGAGTCGTGTCTTTGTCAGGAGGAAGGAAGAGGACAGTCAGCTCTTTGAGGAAGCAAACACTCTGTTCATTGTTTCAGTGGTAACTAATATCTTTTCCTCAGAAAAGGCATCCCAGTTCTTCTCCTGGGCTTTTTGGAGGAAAAGATACTATAGGGAAGAAGTATTTCTGCCCAGGGGGATGAGAGTACCAACAGAGAGGCTCGGGAGGAGAGTGGGCAGCCCCAGCAGGGAGACGGCAGCCTTCGGGGGGTGACGGCACGGGGGACAGCCAGGGCACAATCTGCTCCATGGAGAAATGCAGGAAGCGGGCCGTCTGTGTGCAGAGTGGCTGGGAGCCAGGCAGGCGCAGGGAATCTTCAAGGGGATAAATACTAAGAGATTTCCATCCCTTTTGGGACGAGTGCCAGGGAAAGAGGCCAGGATTCCAGGGAACACAGCCAGGACAGGGTTATTATAATCCCTAGGAGGATTCATTTGCCAGCTACTAAAGCAAAAGCAAGCAGCACCCTGAAATGGAGACTAGCTATTTCGGAGCAATTAGCCATTGGTGCCTGCTGCGGTCTTTGGAGAATCTCCAGAAGCCAGAGGGGTAAGGAGGAGGGCAGGAAGCTGTGGCCTGCTGCCGGGGTGATAGCTCTGCCCTGGGCACCTCTTCTACCTGACGGCTCACTGTGAGGGCAATGCCACACCTGACTGTCCCAGGGGCTCCTACTCCCACAGGGCCCACATCCTGTCCTCAGGACAACCCCGGGCCATCATATCCTCCATCCACAGGACACTCCCCACTGCCCCAAAGTGTGACATCCAGGAGGTTGGACCGGGCCAGATGCTCTTGCTCACACCAGGCCTTCTTAGCCTGAGACCCAGGGACACTTGAGGAAATTTGAGGGACAGTGAATCACCAGAAATTTTTTATAAAAAACAGAAAGGCTAAAGAGGACGTTACTCCTCCCATGCTGTCATTAATGTGCTATTAAAGTGCACCTCCCAACATAGTTTCTTTAAGAAGAATCAGCAAGACCTGGACATGCTGGGGGTAAAGGCAGGAAGGGGGTACACTTTGCACTTAAAATCATTAGGTCATTGCTCAGTAAAGGAATAGCCTCTGGTTTCTGTCCACACCCCCATACTGCCCGTTCTGGAAATTTTCCAGACTCTGGTCTTACTGACTTCTATGCCTTGGGGTTTCTTTTTGGCGTCCTGGGGCTTGGAGCTCCTGGTAATAGCTCTAGCCCATTTCCCTTGGTCGATGCCCCTGCATAATCCTGGGGTACGTCTTGTGTCCACTCCCCTGCCTTTCCCAAGGCCTTCTTCTGGGCTGTGGCCACCCCCTGGAAATAAACTCATTGGAGTAGAAGGAGACTAGGTGCCATTACAGTTGAATAAAACAGGAACAAACTTCCAACTTTATGAAACAAGAGAGGTGGTGTGTGTTTTCTTTAGTCTCAGGACAAACTGGTGAGGAGGGAAGTGCTCTACCCGCCCGGACCGATGAACACCAAGGAGGGCAGAGACGGGATAAACAGGGTACGGCAATGAACTATCATACTGATGCCAAGTACAAAGGCAGGAGTCCCCAGCAACTCTTGAAGTAAGGTTCTCTTTTGTGCATTGAAAAATAACTTTTGAACTCTTCATTTGGTGCACTGACCATTCTAGGTTCTGGTCATCTTCCCATGCCACTCACTGTCAGCCGCTTCCCCAAAAGAGGCCTGACCATAGCCAGGGTCATGCTCCAAGCTAAGAAGAGATATATTTCACACTGTCTTTTTCAGATATTTTTGTGATAGGATCATTGTGGTAGATTAGGGTCTTACCAGCCTGAAGTTGAATTGGAATCACCTTTTGAGGAATCACATCTCTGTGGACGTCTGTCTGCTGAGACTACTTGGAGGTAACAGACAACAAAGACCAGGATCCCAACAATATTCTTCAGGAAGCAGCCCCAGCAAGCTCTGTGCTGGATGCTCAAGTGGGTAAGAGAGAAGAGATCACAGAATACTGTAGAGGAAATTGACTGGCTAATCCCCAAAGGGCTTCACCATAGGAGTCTTTGCTCCAACTATTCAAGATGTAACTGATTTCCCTGCAATTCTCCTTTTTCCTGGGAGGACAGGTGGAGAGCTGGTGACGTCTGGCACACGTAACTCAGTGGATTCTGGGTGTTTCTCTGTGCTGTCCAGTCTCTCTGAGATTGTATGAGGATAGAGAAGTGGGGAAGGGAGAGGTGTGACTTTGCTTCAGAGGACTCCTACGGACTCACTGTGACATCCACAGGAAGTCGTAACTGACCCCCATTTTTCTGACCCCTGTAGGAAGCAGTAACTCTGCAGGTGACCCAATCTCCCAGTCAAGGGTGTGTGTTTCTTCACCTTCACAATCATGTTTTACAAGGAAACACATTTTAAAAAGTTGGTATTTCTGAAGCACCCACCCTCTGAAAGGCAACCCAGGGAAAGGCAGTTTGAGATTAAACGTGTGTTTTTAAGGCTTGAGGTGAAGCCTCAGGCTGTGGTGCTGGTCCTCCTTTGAAACCCCTTTGCCTTAAGACCAGGTCACTCCCCCACTGTACCTAGACACATCTTACATGTAGCAGTACTCTTTCTCTTTCTTTTTCTTTCTTTCTTTCTTTCTTTCTTTCTTTCTTTCTTTCTTTCTTTCTTTCTTTCTTTCTTTCTTTCTTTCTTTCTTTTCTTTCTTTTAAGATTTATTTATTTTAGAGAGAGATAGAGAGAGCGCGCGAGTGAGTGCTCAGGGGTGGGGAGGGGCAGAGGGAGACAGAGAGAGAAACTCAAGCAGACTCCAAGCTGAGAAGGGAGCCCCACTGGGGGCTCAATCTCACCACCCTGAGATCACGATCTGAGCTGAAACCAAGAGTCCAAGGCTTAACAGACCATGCCACCCAGGCACTCCAGCAGTGCTCTTTCCTGTGCATTGAGCCTTGCATCAACCTCAGGACCCTAGCCTCCTGGGTTCAGAGGATTTGCCCCCACAAATGGCTTAGTGCAGGGCCCTGAGGGAGTCAACAGGCTAGCAGGTGGAAACAGGGGTAAGTAATTCCTTGGTCCTTCTCTCCTCCTCCCCACAAATCCCTAACCTTGAAGTATAAGTCAAAAAGATGATAAAGGGATAACCACAAGCTATATGGGAAGGAGAGATGGAAGACCTTCTTGTACACATGTGATCAAGTCTCCGTGTGTTTATGGTAGTATCCGCTGGTTGGCTGGAGGAGTGCTTATCTCCTCCCTGGGTCATTGCCAATTCACCTGTGGTAACTTCTCTGCCAGAGTCATAATCAAAAGATGACTTTGGGCTCAGGAGCCTAAGATCGTGCATCCCAGCCCCGTGCGAGGGAGGCGGCAGGCTGTGGGCTCTGGGGAAGGACCAGAGTGTGGGGCCGCCCGGGGCTCCCGGCCTGCGCTGCAGCCACCGGCCAGCAGGGGGCGTCCGCTAATGAGAGGGAACCTGTTGGCACGTGCCGCGGAGCCCCAGCGGATCGCGGACAGGCGCTGACAGCGCGCAGGACCCGAGCCAGAGGGTAAAAAGGACTTGGAGAATTCGGAGAGGAGACTGGAGTGCAACAAAGAGGCTTGCGAGGCTGACAGGAAGTTGGTAGCCAACACAGGCGCAATCTGCCGGCCTCAGAGGGGAGATGGGGGTCTGGCTGGCCCAGTGTGTGGCTGCACCATCTGAATATCTTGATTTGCTGCTAATTGAGCAGCCTGACACCAGCGCGAGCACGTGACCCACAGGCAGCTGAGACCAGAGACTCTCGCTCCCCTGGCTCACTGGGGAGCAGGGAGAACCAACTGCCGCGGGCTGCCGAGAAAGCTGGCCGTGCCAGGGAGAGCGGGCCGGGCTGGGCCTGCGAGCCAGCCCCGATCCAAGGGGCTTGGCGGCCGTCCCGCGGAAGGCCTGGTTGCCGGGCTCCACTTCGCCACACGAGCCCTCCAGCTGGCAGGACGGGCATCTTCTGAGTCATGACAGTGATAACAGCACCAGCCAGCAATCGGGGCTCGGCGCGTGCAGCCTCAAGTGCTGCCTTGCTCCGTGCTCTGGACAATTTCACATGGTGCAGGTTATCCCCATCTTAGGGGTGATGAAACCCGGGGTTTAGGAGGGTTAGGTAAGTGGGTGACAGCTAACAAGTAGCAAGGCTGGGATGGGGCCCCAGGGATGCTTGGCTCCAGAGTTAATGCTTGAGAGCTGCAGATAGCATAATCTGGAAAAATTTTTTTCCTCCTTCTATCATTTGCTTATTTCATTTACCCATAATGTCCTCCGGTTCATCCAGGTTGTGAATATGCAGGATTTTCTTCTTTTTAAAGACTGTATAATATTCCACTGCGTGTATATATCACCTATTCTTTATCCATCCAAACATTTAGGTCGTTTCCACATCTTGGCTATCATCAATATAGAATGTAGATATCTCTTTGAGCTGCTGATTTCAATTGCCTAGGATAAATACCCAGAGGGGAGATTGCAGGATCATTTGGCAGCTCTAGATTCCACTTCTATGAGCATTCTAAAATAGTCAAACTCATAGAAGCACAGAATAGACTGGTGGTTGCCAGTCACTGGGGAAAGGGGCAGAGGGGGAAGTTGCTAATAAGTGGGTACAAAATTTCAGTTATGCAAGAAGAATAAGTTCTAGTGATCTGCTGTACAACACTGCCTATAAATCACAATACTGTATTGTACACCTCAAAATCTGTTAAGAGGGTAGATTTCATGTTAGGTATTCTTGCCACGGTAAAACAAATGTTTTTTAAAAAGAAGGGAGGAAAGAATTCTTGGTGACCCCATCAGTCATATCATTCATGAATTTCTTGAAAACTTTTTGATTCTGATTATAAGTAAGGAAGATTTGTGTCCCTGGAGTAATAATTATCTTGTACGCATCTGATGCTTTACAGTCTAAAGAGTGCCTTTACATCTGTAATCATATTTGGTCTTTGTAACCATCCCAGGAGGCAGATATTTTCTCAATTTTCAGAGGTGGATCCACTGAGGTCCAGGCGATGAGGAAACCCCCGTGGTAATGGTGCCCACCTTTGGACGTGAACTCAAGTGCCCGCTCACCACTCGAAGCCAGGGGCAGAATCAACGTCGGGGTGCAGCACCAAGCAAGCCCCTGGCCTTAGCTCTAAATCAAACCTCTTGCTGCCCAGCTTTGATTTGGCAAACGCTAAATGAGTCTGTTTTGACCACTGTGCTCATTTCTGTGGTGTCATCCTTCAAATCCATTTGTTCCATTATTTGATTAATCCAGGGATTAGGTTAGAGCGAGGAGGCTTTGATGCAGTGGGCAGGAGTGTTCAAGTACCTCTCTTCCTCTCCCTGTGTATCTAAGTGCTTCTCCCTTCCGTTTTTACCTAACAAGGGAAGGCAGGGCACACACAGGTGAGACGTGCGTAAGAGTGTGCATCCCTGCAGATGAGTAAGGCAGCTGAAATGAAGGGAAAGGTCTGGAGTCTTACATTTTTTTACTGAAAGTAAAAAATCAATCCATGACCTTAAAGAAGTTTATGAATTCCTAGCTTAGGAATCAATGCACATTGATTTTTGTGCCTCTGCATGGGCTGTTCATGTACACTATCAAATGATGAAAGCTGTATTTTGTTGGGCTTGGAATGGGGATAAGCAGGTGCCATTTTCTACCAGGTTACCAAGAGTAAAAAAGGAAAAAAAAAAAGTTCATTCTGCAGCAGTCTCAGTCCAGAGCCTGGAGCCTCTGGCTGTGATGGCTGAGTTCTGACACTGGTCCTGATCAGAGGGTCAACATCACGGATTCTTGAGCACGACACCCCAGTGCTTTCCCTCACACCCCTGTCCTCTGCAGCTCCAAGCCTTTTCCACTTACAACCTCCCTTTCCTGAGATGGTTTTCCATGCTTAGCTTCACAGGGTGAGGGATTGCTAAGCAAAAGAAAGCTGAGAAGCAGGGCAGAGATAAGTAATGTAGAGGTGACTTAATAATTTACATTTGAGGGCGCCTGGGTGGCTCAGTTGGTTAAGCGACTGCCTTCGGCTCAGGTCATGATCCTGGAGTCCCTGGATCGAGTCCCGCATCGGGCTCCCTGCTCGGCAGGGAGCCTGCTTCACCCTCTGACCCTCCCCCCTCTCATGTGCTCTCTCTCTCTCTCTCTCATTCTCTCTGTCTTAAATAAATAAATAAAATCTTAAAAAAAATAAATAAATAATTTACATTTGAGCCACATATTCCATTTAAAGAATCATTTTCTAGGCCTTATGTCCTTTGATCACCATAACACCCTTGGGAGTTGGTCAGAGCATGTATCATTGCTCTCATTTTACAAATAAGGTTGCTGATGCTAAGAAAGCTGGTGACCTGCTTACGATCTGCCAACTGTCATCAAACCCCAACCAGCATTTGCACCTGGGCCTCCGAACTGGGATGGCTCCTCTGGTGTCCAGGGGACGGGGCGGCTCTGTCATGATGGAAGCTACAGTGTAAGGGGAGAAGAATAATCTTTATGCGTTGGGAAAATGTATCGTAGCCATATGCACACACATTTCAAGAAGGTAATGCAATTGAGTCAGTGTAGAAAGATAAACACAAATGTTTGGGGGACACTGAGGTAGAAGAATCTGGGCAAGAGAGACAACCTGAAGGGGTGGCTTGGGCTCCTGCTGGGCTTGGTAGGTGGAGCCCCTGGTGGGATGGCAGCTTTAGGAATGCTGGCTCTGCTGCTAGGGATGTCGCCTTCATGAATGAGCCCTAGACCTCAGCTGTCCCCAGGTGATCCCTTCCCCTGCCCACCCCCCACACTCCTGCTCCTGCTGTAATTTCTAGCTTTGTTGGTACCATACTGCCATTGGCCTGGTCCAGGAGCCCAGAGCCGCTCTTTCTACCCTCTACTTGTCATCAGTTTCCAGCTCGTATTTATTTTGCTTCTTATAATTTTTTTTTTTTTTTTTTTTTTTTTTTTTTTTTTTTTGTTCTCTTCCTTTATTCCTTCTGTCTTACTCCTGGTTCAGGTTCTCATAGTACCTTACATAAAATCTTGGTGTCCCTTCCTCAGATATGCGTACTTGCTTGATTTTTAAAAAAAACAACTTGGTGGGATAAGCCACTTTCAGTGTTAACTGGGATTTCTTCCCTTTATGTCTCTTGCCCTCTACACAGACAGGTCACCAGCACTGGCCAGGACCAGGGGTAAATGGAAGCAACCCATGTGGAGGGATGGTCTGTCCACTTATCTGGAATGGCTGAAGCATTCCCCAAACCTGGGCACAAAGTGTGGGAGGAAGGCACTTCAAAAAGATGAAGGTTAAAGTTTTCTAGCAACCTGGTCACATAGGGAACTTGAAAGAGAAATTAAGGTGAGTTATAAAAAGATAGATTTCTTACACACCTAAATATGTGGACTGTGATTCACAGACACTAGCCCCATGTTTTACCAATAAATTTCAGAGACTTTCAAATTCCACGTGAAAACAGAGCAATGTTTCATGTCTCTCCCTACACCCCCCTTCACACGCACGCACACAAGCTGCCAGAGTGATCCAGCTGAAAGGTGCATCTGATCATTTCTTTCCAGAATTTAAACCCCTCCGGGCTTCTGCCTGCCTGCGGGATCAAGTCTAAACGTCTTGGCAGGGTCCTCTGTGATCTCTGCCCTCCCCCACCGCTCCAGGTTGCTTCCTCGCCACCGCCTGCCTCTTGTGTTATATTCCAGTCATGCTAAGTGCTTATACATCTCAGCGCCTCCCATGTTGTTTCATGCCCTATCACCTTTATTCGTGCTGTTCCCTCAGGCAACATTTCTTCTCCCCTAATTCCCTTGTCACCTGGATAATTTCCACTCAACCTTAAAAGTCTTCTCCTCAGACATCCCTTCCTAAGTCTTCCCTGACTCCCCAGGCTGGCTCCCTTGGTACCTCCTGTCACGGAGGGGGTGGGGGAGTCAGATTTGAGGCTCTTCGTGGGTTGACTTCCACAAGCTTTCAGCACTGAAAAATAAATACTGGTGGCATAAAATATTATGTGAAATGAGAGATCAAAAAGTCATATTTAACCAAGTGGCTTCTAGCACGAAGGTCAGTTCTTCAGGAATAAAATTTGCTCTATTTTTTTTTTTTTTTGGTGAGAGGTCTTCTATGTCCTTCTTTTCATTGAAGCCTAATTAGGCTAAGCTCGTAAAACCGGGGAGACAGAGAGACAAATCTCTCCCCACTCCCCACTCTTGCCCACCTCTGTGCCTCCAGGAAGAGAACAAGCTCCAGAGAGAGGAAAAGAAGGAACCCACAGACTTCTACCTGTGACTGGAATTGTCCCTGCGCCATCACCCTTGTCCCTTACACCTTCCCTTAAACTCAGTTACATTGTCACCGGCCGATTCGTTCAGCACATGGACATGGGGGTGGGAGGTTTTCCACTGGCAAATCTTGAGCTGATAATAATTAGGGACACTGATCAGTGTCCATCACTGCATTTGCTGGATTTTGAGGGCTAGCTTATGAATGTTTGGAAACGGAGGCTGTGCAGCAAACGGCACAGAGGACAGCTAGAAGGGGGCAGCTGGAGCCGGTGCCCTGGAGGGAGGTGAAATCTGCTCCTTGTGCTCCCAGCCTCCAGTCCCCCCAGGCAGAACCATGAGCTAATCAGCCCCTGGGGGCCCCTGCAGCCAGAAGCCGGGCTCCCTTTGGCACTGGCATTGTTTCTGAACATCCTGCCCAAAACACCTTTCTTTTTCCTTTTGCACGGGTATGGGTCTCTGCATCTGTGGATACCGTGTGCTGTACATCCATACATCCATACATCCATATGTATGGATAACGAGCCACGAAAAGAAGAGAAGATTGTTTCCTTTCCTCTCTCTGCAGGTTTGCATTTATTTGTTCTGGAAGGGAGCATCTCTTGGAGGACGCCTGCTCAGAAAGGTGCAAAGCTATCAGGTACCAACTGTGTGTACAGAGAGGGATAAAGGACAGGGAGGGGCTCAAACGCAATCTGCAAATCCGACTCTTAATCAGAGCAGTCTGCTTTACAAGCTGGTTTATAAATGGGAAAAAATAAAAGTCCCTTAAAGGTCCCTAGGAATATTTGCTGAGAACACACACACCTGCTCCATGGTCAGCAAACAGTCATCTCTGGGCTTGGGGGGAGCGGGCAGTGAGGAAGGGAGGAAGGAAATGACAAGGATGGTGGCGGGGGGAGGACAAAAAGCATAGTGAGGAGAAGGGGCAAGGCCAGCAAGGGGGCAAATAAAATTCACTCAAAATTGTAGTAAAGGGGAAAACAGAGCCTGGAGCCCGAATGAGCTGACTTCTCACAAACCAGTTATTCTAATCATGGTAGGGAAGACAACAGGGAGTATTATCGGGTTAATCTCTCCAGACAGCAGCCAGAGGCTATCCCATGGGGTGGGTATCTCTGCATTCCTTTGTCTGTCCTCTTGGAGGGGGTGGTCTTAGGAGAGTCGAGGGAGGAGCTAAAAGGAATGTTTACCAAGCTAAATACGAGTTTCTCAACCTCGATCACTACTGACATTCTGGACAGATAATTTTTTCTTGTAGAAGACTGTCCTGTGTGTTTTAGGATGTTTAGCAGCACCTGGTATCCACGCACTAGATGCCAGTAGCAACGCCCACCCAACACCAGTTGACAATCAAAAATGTCTTCAGGCATTACCAAAATGTCCTCTGGGGGCAAAACTGCCCCCGGTTAGGGAATCTCTGAGCCAGACTCTGTGCTGGGTGCATTACGCATGTGATCTCATCACACACGCCACAGACAGGCCTTTCTGCATCCATGTGATAGGCAAGAAAGCAGGCAGGGACCGGATCACAGATCTGACTCCAAGGCCTAAGGTCTCTTTGGTACACAGTGCTCCCACTGGAACAGAGTCTGTCGGACCTTCCCTGGCTGAGAGACAGTCACCCTGCATGGCAAAGCTATGGAGAGTCCTGATAGTGATGCCCTTCTGTGGTCCAGTTTGACCTTGGGTCTGGAAGACCTGTTTCCCTCTCTCCTCTTCTTACCTTCAACCACAGCAAAGACTCCATGGTTAGAGGGTCCATCTTTAGTTAAGACCTGGGGGAGAGGAGGGAGTGGAAGAGGAAGAAAATAGAAAGAATAATATGTTAAGCCAATTCATTTCTCAGTATGAAAAAATCACAGACCCATATTCATTAGAAAAGAAGTATCTTACTCTACTGGCTCCTATTTCAAGCAGAATAAGACCAGAATAGGAGACTTATTGGCAAAAGCAAAGGAATATCCCTTTCTCCTGATATTAGAAATGTTAGAAAAAAAAAAAAAAAAAGAAAACCTGTGTACATTGTTTAGGTTTCCAGATGAGTTCACTATTTTAGTACTTGTAGTAATACTGTTATTATGGTAAAATTAGCACCACTAGACCACCAGTGGTATTCTGTATGGTTCATTCTCAATAGAGGAAACCACTCCTAAGAATCGAAATACTTCTAAATGTTCATCATTGATATTTATTGCTGCTTTTTAATTCAGGACTTTATCTATTCTTACCTAAAATTTTCTAGTGGTCCCTGAACATTTCTCTCAGTCTCCATGTCTCCACTCCATCCATTAACCCAGTCTCTGCTCTCTAGTTATGTAAGACTGCTATTTCCATATTATAAATCTATCTATACCTCTCCCTTTCCAATGCTCCAGTGTCTCCCTCTCAAACCTCAGGATTAAATTTAAATCCACTGGTGTGACTCCCAAGACTTCTTAATATGAGTTAGACCTGTTCTTTGCCACTCCCACACTGACCTTCTATTTCAATCCCACAGAGCTGGGGGAAAATGTCCAAATGCTCTTGGCTTCCTCATTCTTCTATAAACCTCTGCACCTGCTATCCACTTTGCTTGGAATTTTCTTCCCATTTTTCTCCACCTGGCTAATGCCTCCTTGTCCTTGAAAACTTATCCTAGGGATCTCTTCTTTCTAGAAATCTTTCTTAACTGCCTCCTCCATTGTGCACTCCATTTGCCTTCCCCAGTATCCCATGCAGGCCACAATGATACCTTGTGTGATGCCAAAGGAAAGTTATTTGCTTATTGCTCTGACTCCTTCACTAGCCCACAAGCATCTCAAAAGCAGGGAATATATCTTAGTCATCATTTCATCCTCAGTGCCTACCACGATGCCTGCCATAGAGGAGATGGAGGAAATACTCAATAAATGTTTGTGTAAATGGCTGGCTGGCTGTATCTATTAATCATTGTTGGTTCAGCCCAATCATTTACCTTCTTTTGACACCCTAACTTAGATAATATTTAAACCTTAGAATCTACCAGAGACACTCTCACCCAGATCTTCAGAAATTTGTAAACCATTTGGCGAAGGATCAGCTACTTTTCCAATATTCCTCTGTGCAGTACTAAGTGATTGGACCCTCAATATTCAATCTCTTCCCACCATTCGAATGCTCAGGACCAAGAGGGAGGGAAGCTGGAACATGGTAGATGTCAAGATTAAAGCAAATCTACCTTTGCTGGATTTGAAGTCCCCCTCTAACACATGCTTACTGTTCATTATCCAGAGTGCACTTTACATGTTCAGAATGTTTAAGAAACACTGCTGTGGGATCTGGGTCATTCTATGTGGTTTTCACCTTCCTGGTTTGTTACTTGTCTCTTCATGAACACCACAATATTTCTTTGCATGTGGTAGGTGCTCTATAACTGGATGTACTTCCTGACTGATGTTAGCAGTATGTTCTCCTGCATGAGGGCAGGACAAGAAAAAAAACTTCCTAAGTTGTTTTATTCCAAGATGGGTCATGGTAAGGTTTCAAGGTGTGCTATGCTGAGCATTCTGCATGGAAACTCTTTATTTATTAATTTATTTAGCCTGCCCACCCACCTTTCTTCACAGCTGCAAATGCCTTTGGATAACAACTGTGGATTATGGAAGGTGTTAGAAATGTGTCAGGAACAGAAGGTTTGGAGTTCTGTTCAGCTGTTAATAACTTGTGAGTAGTGTCGGTGAGGCACCAGCGTGAGCTAGTGCTCAGCTGGAGGGGCACCATGGGAGTCCTGCCCCTGCAACCTTACCCCCCTTGGGCTCTCCTTTCACTGAGGGTTATCAGGGACACTGCCCGCCATCAAGGGGAAGCAACCAATGCAATAGGATCCCGGGAGAAATCATGTGCCTGATGTTATCTGAGAAAGGAAAGAAGTTTTCTTCTTTCTTGGCCACAGCAGATATATTTTTCAGCCAAATAGGGTACTGATTTGGCAGTCCAAATGGTCAGGGTGTGAAGAGAATTCATGAAATCTTCGTAATTGTAAATGAATCTAATACACACACTATTGGTAATGAGTTAATTTTTAAAAAATATAACTGGATTTAATTTCTCCTTTTGCACCTAACCTCAGTAAAAGAAGGGCAGGGTGATGTTTGCAAAGTTTTGTTGAGGAAGGGGGCATGGGGTTGTCCCTAGAGAGGAAGGCACGGATGGTATATCTGCGTTGCGTTGCCGAGGTGGAAGGTGTATCAGGGAGAGACCAGCTCTTCAGCATGCCCCACACGTGAAGGCTGGATTCTACAAGGCAGACTGCAGCGAAGAACATACTCAAGCCTGCCCAAAGCAGAATGCCCAAGAGATGGATGGCAGATAACCAGGACCCGGGCCAGTGCTGGCCAGCAGTGTCCGCAGATGGCTGCAGCAATAGGAAGAACCAAGATTGGGCCCACTCTATGATTCTACCGAGGAAGGGAAGGAGGGGGCCCGAACTGTTGCGACTGGTAGCTGGGAGCTCACAGCAAAGTAAGCCTGATTTTGAGAAATAAAGTAAGGTGACATTTATTGGACTCTGCTAGCATACCAGCTATGTATTCTTAGAGAGTCTAGGAACTTCACAGAAACATGGGAATGAAAATAACTAGATTATTGATTAAGCTCCATGCTATTTCAGCCACTAGACATAGTGCTGCCTACAAATAACACAGTTTCTGTGCTCGAAGAACTTGCATTCTGAGAAATTCTGATAGACTATGTTTTTATAGGAGTTTACAATTGGTTGCCACTCCCTAGCACCTCTCACTAGGCAAGAAGAGAGTAGAGAAGGTAGGTTGGGAGCCAATAGATTTTCAGGCCATTTTGGTTTTTTCATGGAAGCCACATTCAAACCTGACTTCCGTTGGACATAAACACATAAGCGTAGAATGCACGGACTCTGGAGTAAAAGGCAGACCGGGTTGCAACCTCTGCATGACCTTAATGACGTCCCTTAGCTCCCAAGTCTTACTGTGTCTCCACCTGGAAAATGCAATTCATCACAGTACTTACCTGGCTGCTGAGGATTCAAAACGTTATGGAACTTGCATTTTAACAGAGGAGAGAGGCTACTGACAAAGAAGTAAAGATATATTCCAGTGGCAAGTAATGAAATGTGCTGTGAAATAGAAGCAGGGCAAGGGGATGGATAGTTGCCCAGAGGGTGGTGGGTATTTTAGGAGGGTGGTCAGGGAAGGCCCACTCTCCGTAGTTGGCATTTGCACAAAGACTGGGTGGGGCGAGGTGGGGGAGTAGCTGGTAGACATAGAGCACAGCCTACCATTCAGACCACACTGAATGTTCTGCCATTGCTTGCTACCCTCTCGTTCAGCCACACCGCAACTGATTCAGGACATGAGCACGGATGTTGGTAGGAGAGACTTTAACTCACTTTCTTGTATCTGAGTGTCTGAACTGCAGGGCTCTGGCAGTGACAAGGGACATACAGTTTTCTACCTTGGAAGATGCTTTAACTATCAAGACACTACCCTTGAAAGATTAGTCAAGTAGATGTAAAGAATGACATATAAAACAAACAAGGTGATGAATGCAGGGTAAGCAAAGAGAATGCACACAGGAGTGTGTGCACATTGGTTTGTGAGAGGGGGAGAGAGACAGAGACAGATACAGAGAGACAGAAAGAGACAGAGAGACAGAGGAAGAAAGCGAAGAGAACAGAAGTGAGAACAGGTGTAGAAATGAAGAGATGATTTTAAAACTTTTTATAAAGGATATATTTTGAGTTAATGGGTTTCAGTGGATTCTCAGTGGGCTTCTGAGCCCCGAGTTTCTTGCAGTGCATTAGCTGGACTGTATAAGGAATCGGCTCTCAGAAAAGCACAGTCATTTATTCTGTGTTCCGTATACTCTCCCCCCACCCCCCCCCCCCCCCCGCTCCCACTGCTCTGATGTCAACTTTTGACATTTTCCATCGGGCAATTTATACACTATCACCTGCCAGCCTTCTTCCCATAGTACTTGTGTTTGTTTGATCTCATACAAACTCCCCTCTCCGATCTGTTGATGAAATAATAAATCTGGGGACCTTTGAAGATAGTGCACCATAGGAGAGCACAAAGGAAAATCTGTTCCTGATACTTAAGCATTCTGAAGGCTGAGTCCCCAGTGCTGATGGGGTCTCCATTGTGCTCTTCCTTTTAGACACATTTAGACAAACCCATCAAGCAGGAGTCCCTAAAAGCCTGTAATTTTCCAGGCAATATGGGACATACCACATTGATAATGGAAGATTCTTGTAAAGCAGCATGATCCCGAGCTAAACTATCAATTTGTTTGATTTAAATTGTTTTAAGCACTTTTGAGTTCCTGATGTGATAGCAGGAACCTCACATGATTTAACTTAAAGACATGGACCTGACCCTCAAAAAAACTGCAAGTCCCAGAGGGGATGCTTATTTAGAATATTGATATTTCTAAAACACTTTTTGGGTATCCCATATCCCTGTGTGAAAACCTTCAGGGACTCAACTGCTTGCTGATACGTTTTAGGCTCTTTAATGTGGAATTCAAATTCCCCAGTTACTCTCTCTAGCCAGACTCCCACTTCTCTCCCATAAAAACCCTCTGCTCTGACCCACTGCCTGACTCACAGCCCCGAACACTGCTGGGCATTGCAAACACAGTTCCTGTGATTCCCGCCCTAGCCATTCTCGAGAACTTACTTCAAATCTCGCTTCTTCCATGCATTCCCACGTCACTCTTTATTGTAAATTGACTTTACTCTTTAGAGCCATTTTAGGTTCACAGAAAAATTGAGCAAAATGTATGGAGATCCCCATATATCCCCTGCCCACACACACCCACAGCTCCCCTACTATCACTATCGCCCCAGCAGTGACATACGTTTGTCATATCCGATGAACCTACGTCACACATCATTATCACCCCAAACCCATCATTCCATGAGGGTCTGCTCTTGGTGTTCATTCTGTGGGATGTGACAAATATATAATGACATGTATCCACCATTATAGTGTCATACCGAAGAGTTTCACTGCCCTAAAATCCTCTGGGCTCCACCTATTCGTCCCTCCACCCCCCCCAATCCCTGGCAACCCCTGACCTTTTTACTGTCTCCATAGTTTTACCTTTTCCAGAACATCATATAATTGGAGTTATATAGTCTGTAATCTCTTCAGATTGGCTTTTTTCACTTAGTAACATGCACTTAAGCTTTTTCCATGTCTTTTTGTGGCTTGATGGGTCATTTCTTTTCAGCTCTGAATAGTAAATACCCTGTTGTCTGAATGTACCACACCACACTGTTCTTTTTTAAGCTTTGGTACTTTTCTTTTTTTTTCACTAATATCTAAGCAGAATTTTATTTTATTTTATTTTATTTTTTTGGAGCATTGGGTGTTATACGCAAACAATGAATCATGGAACACTATACCAAAAACTAATGATGTACTATATGGTGACTAACGTAACATAATAAAAAAAAACAAACAAAAATAAACTCTGGTACTTCTTAACGTATAGGCCTGTTCTGTCTGGTGCATGAGCCACTAGCCACATAAAACTTAAATAGTATGGCTATTTAAATCAAAATAATTAAAATTAAGTAAAATTTAAAATTCAATTTTTGGTTACATTAACCACACTTAAACCGCTCAACAGCCACATGTGGAACTTTTCCAATCATAGAAAGTTCTCTTGTGTAGTGCTGCTCTCGACTATAGATTCGGTCACTAGGCGTGCTCATTTACTGAGGTCCTACTGTAGTTAGATACCTTGCCAAAATTAATATACATTAACTCATTTAATCCCACTAACAGTCCTATGAAGGTGTTGCTCTTATTATTCCCATTTTATGCAGGGCAAAAGTGACGATCAGCAAGCTTTCGTGGTACACAGATTCCTGATTCTGGCTTTGAATTGGCACATCTTATTCCAGGCTTTCCTACCACCTCTGGATCCCCGGTCCTGTCTCAGAGTTTGGCATAGAGCAAGCAAATAAGGATCTGTGGAATGTTGTTTAAGGAGTGAGTATTGCTCCGACTGCTCACCACCTTATTCTATAACTGGACCCTCACATCTGCTCCTTGTCCTTCTCAGAAGAAGCCAAATCCTAGTCCAGGAAACCAGGTGAAAGACACTTTTGTCTTGTACACCTGTCTCAACTCCCTGGGAGAGGAAAGTAGACCTCTGCCCTCTCTATGCCTCACGGGGACAGATGTATGCCACTGTCGCTTACCAAATAAAAATCTGTCTATTCAGCACCGCCTACTTCAAAGGCTTCCAAGTGCTGATTGCTGCAGGCTACAGAAGTGCGCAGCTGCCCCCGCTCTCTAGAAAACACGCCGGGCAGAGGCTCGCCGCACTGGCCGGGAGGGGGCGGGGCTTTCCAGTCCCCGCTCTGCCCCTAACGTCACCTGGGACCGTGGACACGTTACTCCCATTTTGAAATCTCCGTTTTCTGGTCTGTCAAATGAGCACTTTGGGATGGATGACGGGCAGGCCCTTTTCAGTGGAGGCATTTTAGGATTGGAAGTGAGGGAGAAGCGAAGGCTCGACACGGAGATGTCACAGAGCAAACGGGAGGAAGTGGTGACTTGCGTACCGGTGGAGTCTCCGAGTCGGGGACACGTGGCTCCTGTCCCAGCCCCACTACCCGTCCCGTGACTCCGGGGGACCAGCTGGGAGCCTCAGCCAAGCGGTGGCCGGACTGCGGAGAGGAGGCGGAGCAAGATGGGGTCTTTTCCAAAGACAAGACGGTGCAGCCCACGAAGCGGCCCCCTCCGTGGGTGCCGGGTAAATGCTAAGAGCAAGATCGATTCCTGACGTTTTCTCTGTGTAGGAGAAGCCTCCTGACCTTGGTGGAGGGGCCCCTGGCTACGGGACTGACTGTGGCTTCATGCTGGCGGCGGGAATTCACCCGCAGCTCTGCCCTCCCAGCCCCCTCGGAGGGCCGAGGTCCCCTTCAAGTGGACGTGTGAGCTCCGTCTGATTCTCAGTCGTCCCGGGGAAAAGAAAGCATGGAAAGAAAAGGGTTGGGAGGATGGGCGTGGAGGGAGGAAGGGGCTGGCTTCAGGTCGCGGGAGGGAGTTGCTGGGTCGCGGCTGTTGGGAGAGGGCCTGGGCCGCCCACAGCCTGCAGACAGGGCCAAGGCAAGTGCGGAGCACAGCCTTGGCGACGGGGCTTTCACAAACCCTGTAAGGATTTCGCCCCGGGCTCCGGGAGCCTCCCCGTCGCAGCTCAGGAGAGACTGAGGGACGAGGCCAATGCAAGCTGTGGCTGAGACGCAGGCTGACTTGGATGCGCAGCCCGGGCCAGGCCTCAGCTCCACCAGGTGCTCGCCGCTGCAGTCCCCCACCGGGGGACCCCGGTGACCTTGCCGTCCCTGGGGATGTGGCAGCGGCTGGCTCCTTGTGCTCGCCCTGGCCAGGGCCCAGCCATGAGCCCGCTAACCCGTTCTCCTGCCTTCTTTCTTTGGCTGCCCGCTCCTCTGGGGTTGTTTCTGTTTGGGCCTCACTTCCGTGCCTTTTCCTAGCCACCCCCTGACCCCAGGCCCTTATTTCTGAGTACCTGGTGCCAAGTCTGGAAACCGGGATCTCAAATCGTACTGGCTGAAGCCAAAGGGCGGGGGTGTTTACTGCCTTCTGAATTATCTCCTTCCTTTTACCCTTGCCCTGCTTCCTTCTGTTCTCAGATGCAGGCTGAGCGGAGTGACCCTTTTAAACATCGGTTGCATTATGTCATTGCTTAACTCAGAACTCTCTAATGGCTGCCACTCATTTTGAGAGGAAAGGCTGAGCTCCCTTCCAGGGACAACAAAGCTTTACATGACCTGACCCCTGGCCCATCACTCTCTGCCTTGCTAACTTGGCTCAGGCCACACTGGCCTTCTTGTTCCTCCTCACACATGCTGAGCACATCCCAGCCAAAGGCTTTGCTCTGCTCTTCCCTCTCTCTAGAGGGCTCTTCCCCTGGACACCCACGTTGCTCACTCCTCTGCCTCCTTCAGGGTGGACCAGCTGGGCTAGACAGAGAGCTTGCAAGAAGATAAGATGAGAAAGACATCCAAAGTCACCTTGTCAGAGAGGCTGACCCTGACCACCACTCCTCCTCCTTTCTAGCAATCTCTAGCCTCTGCTGTTTGATTTTTCTTTTTCCAGACCACATATCAGCCCTGGCTGAATCCAGGGGTTCAGTCACTTTAGCACTCTCTTTTCCCATCTCTTGACTCTTCTTTCCTCTGGTTAGATTTTATTCCCCTCTCCCGTGTTGGCAAAATGGCCACCAACCCTTCAGGGTTTTAGCCTCCTGTTGACAAACCCAACGCAAAGCACATGCTTCATTTCCAATGATTGTGAAAAAATGCAAGGGTGGATTCTCACTGGACTGACTTGAGGCATGGCTCATTTTTAACCACTGTGTGGCCAGGGTTTGGGTCGTGCATTAGTCTCTAGAAAGGGAGTAAGGGGTGGCATCAGCCCCACCCAGAGCACAGAGCTTGAGACTGATGAGAAAAGTTCCCACAGGAACATTCTGACACAATTCCCAGGAGAAGGGGAAATGGATACTGGGCAGGTGAAAAGAACCTGTATTCACTGCAAATACTTCCCCATTTGCTTCCCAGCCTCTTCCCTCTGGGCCATCCGTCTGCATCCTGCAATCATTCTGAGCTCAAAAACTATGCCCTAGGATCTGCGACCCTCCTGCTTATAAATCTTTGGTGCTTAGACGTTAAGTCTGAACTTCTTAGACAAGCATTAAATGCCACCACAAATTGGCTTCACCTCATCTTGTCTCTTTGCAAGCTTTCTACCTAGTCCAGTGGGTCTACTCACTGCTTCCTAATCCTGCTTCCCATGCTTTCCTGTGGATGTTGCTTTCATCTTCCTTGGTGTAGTAGGTGTTAGCTCAAATTTGACTATCTCCTTCTCTACCTGGACATGCTTTTCTGAAACCCTGTTGTATTTATCATTCCTGGCATTTCCTATATATTGTCTTACAGTGTTAGGTATTCATGAGAGACTTCTCCCATTCCTCCAACTCTATTGTAGGTTACTTGAGGTTGGAGACCGTTTTGCATGTTCCTGCGTAGCCCAATCAAGGCCTTCACACACTGTGAGAATCCAGCAAATCAGGATTGATTGTTTAAATGCCATTCTTCCTAAACTCATCCTTGTTCCAAAGATCTTGCTTCTTTCTCACCAAATCTACCAGACGGATGTTGAGAATTGGGGTTGTGCTTGACACTAAGGAAGGGTAAGTGGGTCATCTGAAGGAGATAGAAACTTAAAGACTCTTCACCTACTCTACCTCTACCTTCTGTCTCTATCTGTCTCCCCCTGTCTCCTCCCTCAAAGTTAGAATTTCCCTACGAGAGAGTAATATAACCCCTGAAATTGTTCCCAGTCGCCTTCTGTCTTCTGGAGTCAGGTCCCATGCTTTCATCTAACCTCAAGGGGTCTATGGGTGAGCAAGCCCTGCCTTCTTTGTTCTCCACCCCCTCCTCCACTCCTCGCCAACCCAGTCTCCTAGAGCTTTGCTCCTCTATTTTCACACTTTCTCTCAGATACTACTGTGCTATAGTGGACCTTACCTTAGAGCCTGGGAATCTAGCTGTGTGACGTCGAGTACATTAGTTCACCTCTCTGAGCCTCAGTTTTCATATTTGTGAAATAAGGATGTAATATGTATTTCACAGTTATGCATACCAAATGGATAAGGCATGAAAATGCTTCCAAGTGTGTCAGATGCATAGTAAACACTCAATAAATTTTAATTGATTATCATCTCTGTCTCTGTTAGCTACTGCCTCTCTTCATTACAGCTGACATGAGGTTGCCACCTAGTGGGCTTGCCATCGACAGCTGGGAGAGGCTAAGCAGGGATGGGTATCCAGGCCAGTCCCAAAGTTCTCCTGAAGTGGGGAGCTGGATGTCAACTCTGGCTCTGGGGTGTAAACATTTGGCTTTCCTGCTTATGTTGTTCCATAGATAGTCCCCAGACATGGATCTCATGCATCTGCAATGGCTTCCCTTCTAAAGGCAGAGTAAAAATCCTAATATGACTCCCACTTGGCTCATGGTCGCTCTTCCCACCAACTCCTTCTTCATGCGCAGGTGGCAAGCAGGGCAGGGGGCCTCATTTGGTTTAGAGGTTTTTGGTTTTACTGAGTTCAGGATGCTCCTCTTTTAAGTAACTTTCCAGATTATCAGATAGAATGAGCGTGTTGATGGAGACACAAGTAGTGAACCCCTGGATTCAGCCAGGAATGCTCAAGCAGAGCACCTTTGAGTGATGAAGTAGAACTAAGAATAGCTCTTTGAGACTAAAATCCTACCATCAAAGCAAGCCTTAAACCAGTCAGAACCCCATTCTGAACGATAATTAAATCAAGAACTTGAGGCCACAGAAGAGGAAGGAATTCACCGACAAGCAGTGCTCACTCACGTAGCATAGCATTTCCAAGTGTGCAGATTCCCCTTGGACGTTGACTGTATGGGCAAACCCCTGGGAGAATGTGGCCTATGGTATCCCATCCCCTAGAGCTCTGCCATGCACATTAGCATATCAGAGTACCAAGGGATTTCAGAAGCCTTGAAGGAAAAAAAATACATGTGACTTTATTTAGCTGAGTTTTCCCTAAATTAGATTGGTAGGATGATACTTTTATCCTGCATAACAACTATTAACACTGCATAGACTACTGTTTCTCAGAGCGTATCATAAAAAAGACAAACTTACATATAGCTATGTGTTAGATTCTGTGTGAACAGTAGGGGTTCATTCACTCATTCATTCAAAAATATATTTAGGCACCTACTATGCACCAGACCCTTCTGCGGCAATGAATACAAAGACAAAAATCCGTGACCTCATGGAGTTTACCTTCTCCTGGGCAGAGACAGACAGACCATAAGTAAATATGTAAAACCTTTGATACATTGGATGGTGATAAGTATGGTGTACAGTAATCCCTACCTGCTTCTGTGCAGATAGGGATTCCAAGGACAAGAGTGATGGGTTAACATTTTAAGCAGAGAAACCAGGGTAAGTATTTGAAGGAGATAAGTCAGATGGACATCATCCTAGGCAGATAAAACACCAAGGACCTACCCTTAGAGGCTGGAATGTGCCTGCTGGATTTGAAGAACTATAAGAAATCCAAAGCACTTATCTAGGGGTAGGCATGGAGGAAATTAAGGGATAGGAGGAAGGAATGGTCAGAGTGGGATGTTGAAATGGTATTATAGAGAGGCTCAGAGAAGGAGTTGGGAATAGAGGAAGGACTTGAATCAGGTCTGGAGGATGGGTAGAATATGGATACTCAGCAGAAAGAATTCAGGGTGTTCTATACATACGAAATGATCATGAGGGAAGGTGGGAAGTTGAGACCATAGCATGTGCTCTGGACTTAAAGCCATAGGATAGGCATTCAAGCTCCACACCTCGACCTTAGTTTGCACAATTATAAAGCAGGAAAGTGGCACGGCCCTCCCCATGATGTTGCTGGGTTATCTCTGTGTAGCAAGTGCTAAAGAAAGGTAACATTCCCACGGAAACAGATATCCTTTGCAATTTCCCCTTTACCAGAAGTAAGTGTGTGACTTGCTATTTCCCATCAGGGTGTGGGTAGAGGCAGTCTGGTCTCTATGCCACATTGGACACTTTTCTTGCTTCAAACACCTTTTCCCAATGAGATAAGAATAACCCACCCCTCAATGAGATAAGAATAACATCCATCACATTTTAGAGATAGGTAAACTGAATAGTTTGGTGTTTTGTTTGAGGTCTTCCAGAAAGTCAACTCTTGGAAGAGGAGCCAAGATAGGGCTCCATAGTTCTGTCTGTTCTCCTGCTGACTATGCTTCAATTTCCCAAAGCTAGCCAAGCAGTCTATAAAAATGCTTAATTGTGGTAACATATGCATAACATTACATCTTAACCTTTAAGTGTACAGTTCAGTGGTGTTAAGTACCTGTATAATGTTGTACCACCAATCTCCAGAAATCTTTCCATCTTGCAAAATTGAAACTCTGTACCTATTAAACAACAACTCCTCATTCCCCACTCTCCCCAGCCTCTGGCAAGCACTGGTGTACTTTCTGTCTCTATGAATTTGACCGCCCTAGGTGCCTCAGATAAGTGGAATCCTATGGCATTTACGTTTCTGTGACAGACTTTCTTCACTTAGCATAATGTCCCCAAGGTTCATCCATGTTGTAATATATGCCAGAATTTCTTTCTTCAAGGCTGGATAATATTCCGTTATATATACCAATTTTTTAAAATCCATTCATCCACCAGTGGACACCTAGGGTGCTTCCATCTTTTGGCTATTGTGAATAATGCTGCTTTGAACATGGATGTACAAATATTGAGACCTTGTTTTCAGTTCTTTTCCCAAAGTGGAATTGCTGAATGGCAATATGATAACACTATTTTTAACTTTTGGAGAAACCATCATAATGGTTTCTATAGCAGCTACACCATTTTACATTCCCACAAACAGGACACAGTGTTCCAATTTCTCCACATCATCATCAACACTTCTATTTTATGGGTTTCTTTTTCCTTTCCTTCCCTCCCTTCCTCCTTTCCTCCTTTCCTTCCTTCCTTCCTTCCTTCCTTCCTTCCTTCCTTCCTTCCTTC